>NW_005187403.1:6481488-6495397 GCF_000239375.1 Pundamilia nyererei | reverse complement strand
TTTTTCCTGTCCATTTTCAGCCTCTCCATTGAGTTGGACCTTTTGTTATTACAGTTTATTGTCCATGCAGAGAATCACTGACAGCCCACTACCAAGTAGTTGGTGTTTTACATAATTAGCAACGCAGCGGTCAGATGCTGTTTATTTATATGTATTTTTTTTTAAATTTCCTTTCTGTGATGTTTAATTTTACCATAAATCTTGTGGAGAGCAGACATCTTTATCTCACTCTGTCCTCCTCCTCTGTGGCTCACCTGGCCCTCTCGCTTCCCACCCCCACTCTCAGCATCACTGTCCATGAGAGAGCGCACTGGCTCTTGTCCGGAGGCTCCGTCTTCGTGTCTGTCACTCATTATTGTTGTTTCTTTTTATTTCATGGTGCTGCATCCCCTTGTGTTAAATTCCTCTCAGGCCACATCAGATCAGCGCTGCCTGCCCAAACCTTTCATAACCCTCCCACCCCCGTTCCTGTTCTGTGCCACAGAGTAGTTGGCAACCACTCACATTTCTTTTCCCAGTCTAAACCCCTCTGCTCTGTTGCTGTTCTCTACTACCCACCTCGTCCTCTCCTCACCTCAGCCCCAAGCCCCTCTCCTCCCCACCTGTTCCCCACCCTCTTTCCCAACTCCTGGTCACAAAGAGAAGGTGTGCTGGTGGCGCAGTTGTCAATACAAGATAATGTGTTAAGTTATTACCTTCCTTTTCCCCAACTTGGTGGTGGGATGGTTATAGAAGATCTCTCTCTCTCTCTCTCTCTCTCTTTTTAAACCCCTCTTTCCCAACTCTGTGTGGCCGCAATCACATTAATTTGAGCCGCTCTGAAACCGCCCATCCTCCCCAAGCTTGTCTTTAAAAATAATATTATAATCAGTGCATGTCAGCTGCTTATTTAGTCAGTGTAGTGTTGGGGAAAAGTTATGAAGAATTCTTATTTTTTTGTGTAGCATTTAGCAGTCTTATTTTTTCCTTTTTTTAGTTTTTAAACCTTTCGTAAGTGTGTTCATAAATGTTTGCTGGACTGCTTCTTCTTTATTCGTTTATTTATTTTTTTATCAGGTTTTGCTTTCTGTCCTTCTCTCTTGTTCTTCTTGTAACGCCTTGCTTCCTTTTGGCTAAAATGGTTCCTGACAGGATCCTGAGTGTGAATGCCAGTATCGACACTATTGGAGAGATTCTGTTGAAAATCATACCGACTCTTGAAGAGGTAAGCTGTCATAATAATTGTGCATATAAACAAAGAGCAGAAAGGTTGATGGTATCTGTTTATGAGATATGTTTATATGTTGCAAAAAAGAAAAATCACAGCTGAATCTGACTGGAAGATCTTATTTCTTTTATTCCTGACCTTTCATGCTTTAAGTTAATATAACACAGAGCTGGTACATTGTATCCAGCTGCACCCAGCATGCATTGATAAAATGCTAATAATAATAGTAAGCTACTTTTATCTGCTTCCATATTCACAAGGGGTCGCCACAGCAGGTAGTTCCTGATATATTCTGAATTTTTGCAGCCCTACACGCAGCCATATGTCCCACCAGTGATGCTGTGCAATAGCAGTAGTTATGTGCTTACACAACAAAATTTTCATTAGCTTTACTGAGACTCACTGGGTCTTTGTCATAACCACTTCCTGGTTGTCATTCCAGTCATTTGACCATGCTTAATTAGCTTATCGCTAGACTACTCACAGATATAATGGTTCTAGTTTCTTTTTTGTTGAATTATGCTTATTAATGATCTTAGTATGTGTCACTGTAGTTTTTTGTCTTTGGTAAATGCTATCGTGATTTATTGAGAGTTCCTCTTGCCCTGTCTTAAAGTCTTTATGTGAGCTGTGAGCATGTGAGCTGCTTTAAATCTTCTCTAAATATCTTTTCTAAAAGTGGTTTGTAACAGTTATTATCATACTTGTTAATACTGATGGGGAGAGAATTTACAAAACCACATTGGATTGATTCAAATGACTGTTTATGCTTAAGTAACAGATTTGAAATCGGTTTGAAATGAAACAATCACGATGCAGTTGAAGTGCACGCTTATATTTCTTTATAAATTAAGCAGGTTAAAAAGACTGGAGGTGATCGCATTTGAAAGCTTTGTGAGCCTAAAGCAGACGGTCAAAGGAGAAGTTAATATAAATACAGGCCATGGGTTTGCTTTGCCCAAACAAACCAAATACATCAGAAAAACGGGAAGATTAGGAGTAGACCGATTGTTTGTGTACATTCTAATGAATGTACCAAAACTGATGAAAGGCATATTCAGTTTCAGAACAATACTATATTTCTCTGAAAGTCTACAGAGCAATACTAAGATTCAGCGAAATGCAACAAAGTTGTCAAGCCAGTACAAGTGGACAATGACCCAAAACTTAATGTATGAGCACTCTGAACAGTTTGAAGATCAGGAGGAAGAATCTGCTGCAGTGTCTAAATGGCTCACCTGATTTCACCGACTGTGATGCTGCAAAGACAAAACATCACAAAGGAGGCATCGTTCTAGCCAGTCGTTGCTTTCAAATAATTTTTGACAATAAAAAACCTCATTTTATTTGGGATTATAAAATTCCATGCATAGAAGTGGTTGCTATTGCTTAACAGATAATAAACCCCTTAAAATAATTTTCTTTGACTCCTTAAGTTATTTTTGTTGGAGGCTTTAAAAAAGCTGAAAGGCTCCACTGCAACTGTATGTGCCATTTCAGACTGATGTGGTAGCATAGAGGGACAAAAATGATGAAAATTAAGTTACTGTCCAAATATATGAATGTACACTGCACTGATGTGAATTTTGAAATGCATAAAACCTATTAATCATTGCTTTGTTCAATAATGCTCCACAATGAAATAGAAATTTAGCATCACATTTTCTAATCTTGAAACTTGCCAAATGCCAGATTGTGACCCATGCAGATGTGTGCATGGGTCATTTAAGGCTTGGAGTCCACTGCATGTTTAGCGGTTATAAGCAGGTTTAGCAGTTTTTTGCCACATTGGCAGCATATAAGTTACTGCCCAAATACTTTAGTAATAAACTATAGGCAGATATTC
The DNA here is from genome assembly GCF_000239375.1 of Pundamilia nyererei. Taxonomy (NCBI): domain Eukaryota; kingdom Metazoa; phylum Chordata; class Actinopteri; order Cichliformes; family Cichlidae; genus Pundamilia; species Pundamilia nyererei. The sequence goes on along the minus strand of NW_005187403.1, from coordinate 6,492,344 downwards.
TGACCCTGCTGACATTGTTGATCTTGTGCCGTGTTTCTTTAGTACCAACATTACAGTGGGATTGATTTTGACTGTGAGCTTCGGCTGCTGATCCATCAGAGCTTGGCAGGGGGCATCATCGGAGTGAAAGGTGCCAAGATAAAGGAGCTAAGAGAGGTAAGAGAGTCCAGATTAGCAGGATCCTCACGATGCTCTGCCCCAAAAGCTGGACTGTAGAATAATTATTAAGGTTGTAATTGTTAATGCATATTGTATCTGAAATATATTAGGATTTATTAGGACTTATTTGTGCCACCTTATTGTTGTATCTGTATTTCCCAAACGTTTTATAACTTGTTTATACTTTGAGTATTACAGATATAACTTATTTGCAGCTGTAATCAGATAATGTGGTATATGTGATCAAAATTTGGCTCGTAAGAATAAAAAAAAAAACAACTAATTATACCTCAATTAAATTCACCTGATCTGCCCATCGAGATCATCATCTTCCATATGTCCGGACAGCTGTCAGTGTACACGTTTTGATTGAGATGGGCAATTATCCGAGCCATTGTTAGCTACGCAGCTCATATGTGTATTTATGACACTAGCAAAACTGGTCTTTAGACCAGCTTTAATGGCAAATTGGTCACAGATGAAATTGATAGACTGGAAAGAAGACTAACACTTTTTGTTCTTGTGCATCAGAACACCCAGACCACCATCAAGTTGTTCCAGGAGTGCTGTCCACACTCGACAGACAGAGTCGTCTTAGTTGGAGGAAAGCCAGAGCGCGTCGTTGAATGTATAAAAGTTATATTGGAGCTGGTGTCAGAGGTGCGATTACATCATTGAGATCTGTTAAAGGGGTTAACATGCTTTATAATTATGCGGTTCATGTCTCACAGTAAGAATAATAAATTATCTATTTAATTTTCTTTTCCTTCCCCTTGCAGGCACCGATCAAAGGTCGCGCCCAGCCTTATGACCCTAACTTCTATGATGAGACGTACGACTACGGTGGCTTTACTATGTTATTTGAAGAGAGGGGCAGACGACCAATTGGTGGCTTCCCCATTCGTGTTCGTGGCGGTTTTGAGCGCATGCCTCCCGTTCGTGGCAGCAGGCCCATGCCTCCCTCCAGAAGGGATTATGATGACATGAGTCCCAGACGAGGGCCTCCGCCACCACTGAGCAGAGGACGAGGGGGAAGTCGTGCTCGTAATCTGCCTCTGCCCCCGCCACCACCACCAAGAGGAGGGTAAGGGCAGTGCTTTCACATCTGAACTGTTTTTATACTTACTATATAAAAGATGGCCATAGATAATGCCCATTACCCATTGGTGTTTTAACTCCCATTTTAAAGCCCCTGGTCGGCCGTTGCCATATGGTTAGCCAAACGTGAATGTATTTGGACTAGAGGGAGGAGTGCTAAATTGGCAACTAGGGCTATTGTTGATAGGTTGCATCCATCCATCTGGGTGCACATACATAAAACTTAAATACTATAAAAAACAGGAGCACTCACTTCTTGCACACCAGCCCATATTATGTCAGTGCTGCAAATGGCTCCAACACCACAAATGCAGCCAAAGTTCAGTCCAAATTCAAATCAGCAGAGGTGATGAGCCTAGTCAGCATTCACCCACCCTAAGTGTTATTAAAATGAAGGTGAAAATTAGCTATAGGCATTTTTTTCCTACTCTTTGTAAAACGATCTTATTTCTCCAATAAAGTTTGGATCTAAAAAGCACTATTAGATTCCTGTTAATTTATGCGTATTATGTGTATGTTTGTGTATAGGCATATATAGTGTTTCACCAACTTCTTTTTCCTTGTCTGTTATTATCCACAGAGGTGACAGGTTTTCACATGGCAGCTATCATGGTAGCATGGATGACAGACCAAGGTGAGTAGGATTGTCAATACAAAATAATTTGTCTTAAAAGCAGAAGACATTGAAAGTTCGTCAGGAGGTGAAGCCATAGTTCAGACCTGATCAGAGGTCATCAGTGGAGTCTGCTTGCCCTGTCACACGTGTCCCCTATGTTGGAGGAACTGTGTTAACATTTACCTTTTTGTCTGTAGTGACAGAAGAGGCAGAGGAGACCGTTATGACAGCATGGTGAGTGTGTTTACTAGTGCTTCTGTAATGCTAATCCGTATGTGTCGCTTCCTGCTTCTGTGTAGTTTGTGTTTGTGAATCCTGCTTTAGATCATATGATTGGAATTTCTTTTTCTCACTTTCGTACAAGCGCAGTGGCTTCAACACCAAGCTGCTTTTTTTTTCTCCCCCCACTATGTATGCACACTGATGTAGGCCTGTTGTTGCCAGGCAACTGTTGTCTCCGTGGTTACCACAGAGCAGCTGAGTACGTAGTCCGGAGATCCACCAGGCTAGCAAATGAGCAGAAGCCAAAGCGAGTCCTAAACTGTTTCCCTGTAGGTTTAAAGCTGCAAAAAAATGTTTTAATAGTAATACAAAAGCATTAATTTCATCACATAGGCATCAAGAGATGTCAGTTAATCCTTTAAAGTGATTTTAAAGTGTCTAAGAAAAGAGCAAAAACTGACGTTTATCATGTAAAGTATAATATTATTTCTTTTTCTTTGTGAAACAAGAATTTCAGGAGTGAAAGCATCAACTGATTATTTTTTGCATTAACGCTTGTCACCGCTCTACTCATCTGAGTTAACAAGTAAACATCGTCACATATAAATTAAATGCAATCGGTGTAATAGATGTGGGACTTGCAGCCAATTTGCTACTTGACAGATCTTACCCATGGCTAAGCTTTTAAGGTGCACTTTAATACAAAGAAAGGTTTACAGTAAAAGAGCTACAGACAAATGCTGGAAAAAGTAATCAAAACTACAGTGACAGCTTCCAGTTGACATTGAACTGTTCAGATGTTCAAAAGGCCTTTTTTTTTTTTTTTTTTTTTTTTAGGCCTGTATGCAAGCAGATAGTTTGTGTACTTGACAGCCATATTACTGTAAAATAGGCTTTACTGGAACTAACTGGAGAGGCAGCTGGTTATCCCTCACAGTGCATCACCGTATATGAACTATATTTATATCTTCCTTTAAAAGGATGGGTACACCTAATTTTGAATGTTAACGGTAATGCTCATTTCTTTTGAAGTAGTAAATGGAGGATGAAATAATTATTGCCCCGACTATATATTCACACGTGTTCCCACCTTAAATTGAATTGGTGTCCTTGTTTCTGAGCCATTTAAGTGGTTTATTTAAAATAAAGAAATAAATGCAGAAAAGGCCTAAATTGTCTACAGGGAAGTTGTAGCGTGATCAGCAATGCATCGTTTGTGTTTAGCAGCACAAGTCACTGACAACTTCCAGCCGAGTCACTGCACAAACCAGCAGAACCGAATCCTGGAAAGTGTAAATGTGTTTTGGGGCACGTATGGAGTCTACGAGGACTCGTACAGGCTGATTAAAATAGAAGCATATCTGTTCTATCAGACATGTGTGAGCTGAGCAGCTGAAAAGCCTCCTGTGTAAGAGGCAGCGTAGTCAAAATTGGGTTTTTCTTGAACTTCCCCACAAAAGCTGCAGCTGTTCTTGGCAGTATTGTGAACTCAAACTGATGATGCTTTTATGTGCTTCAAATATATGAACGACTGAAAGTCTCTGTGGTGATCTAGGAAGGTAAAGCTGAGTACTTTACTAACGAGTACTTTAAAGGTCTTCAACATGTGCCTTTCTGTTGGTCAACTTTATTCAAATGAATAATTTCAGAAAGGCAAATCATCACATGAAGGGGCCCAGAGTTATTTCACCCTCGGATCAAATTTCTAGCCAACAACATGGTGTTCTTATAAAGTTCAGTGTGATTTTTTTTAAAGCTTTGAAATGGATGTGCTTAATACTGTGGGATGAGTACTCCCCTTCACCTTGGTGAACATCAGATTGTTCTTAGTCTGCATGAGTGTACACGAGTTGTTTGTAGTTTAATGTAGAATGGATAGTGAGCATTTAGTTTACTCCAGGTTCTGAGAGCTTCGTCTTTACTGTGACATTCAAACTTATATTATATATATTTTTTCCCCCATCAATTGATCCTGAAATGCAGAGTGGAGGTGGATATGGTGAGTGTTCTTCTTTATTAATCTCCTGGAAAAATTCAAGTTCAGCAAAGGAAAATCAGGGCTTCTTGGACTTTATTCTCATAATTTCATCTTTTATTTTTGAGAGGTTTTATAGGAACACCACAATGCTGCAAGGCATGGGGCAACTCCACCGATCAGGCATAACATTATGACCACCTGCCTAGTATTGTGTCGGTCCACCCTTTGCTGTCAAAACATCTCTGACCCATCAAGGCATGGACTCAACTAAACCCATGTGCTGTGGTATCTGGCACCAATTGTCAGCAAAAGATCCTGTAGGTCCTGTAAGTTGTGGGGTGGGGCCTCCATGGATCAGGCCTGTTTGTCCAACACATCCCACAGATGCTCACATGGATTGAGAAGTGGGTCATTTGGAGGAAACAATGCTGAGGTAGGTGGCACGTGTCAAAGTAACATTGGTTAGACCAGGTCACCTTTTTCTATTGCTCCGTTCACCCTGACTGGTCTGTGGCTATGCAGCCCCTTAAGCAACAAACTGCAATGCACTGTGTATTCTGACACCTTTCTATCAGAACCAGCATTGACCTTGTGGTCAATTTGAGCTACAGTAGCTTGTCTGTTAAATCGCACTACACGTGTCAGCCTTCGCTCCTCACGTGCGTCAGTGAGCCTTGGCCTCCCATGACCCTGTCACTGGTTCACTGCTGTTCCTTCCTTGGACCACTTTTCGCAGATACTGACCACTACAGACTGGGAAGACTCCTCAAGAGCTGCAGTTTTGGAGACACACTGACCCAGTTGTCTTGCATTCACAGTTTGGCACTTGTAAAACTTGCTCAAATCCTTGCACTTGTCCATGACTTTCTTCTCATCAACTTTGAGGATAAAATCGTCACTTGCTCCCTATGAGATCCCATCCACTAACAGGTGTCATGATGAAAAGATGATCAGTGTTATCTCTGTCACCCCAGTGGTCATGATGTTATGCCTGATCAGTGAGTATAGACTAGCTCACAGGTTTTCTAACACACTGCCATTATCAGTTCAGCTTTGACTTAATGTGTTTAACAGTTAAGTTCATTATTTATTGAATATACTACTGTGTAAGGAAAAGATGAAACCATGCAATGTCTACCAGTTTAAAAACAGTGAGTTTCATTTAAATCATTTATTTTTACTGATAAATGAATCCGTTGATTCAATAATTGAACTGCAGCTCAAGTCTGGAACATTCTGGCTACATTCTTTACTATCACTTTTCTCTTTCCTTTGTTCTGGGGTGCATTTTCATTTTTTTCCTTTCTTTGTTTTCTTTTTGATGTTTTCAAAGACAACAGTTCTTCCTGGGATCACTTTCAGTCTGGTGAGTTGGGATCGATCGTTACTATCCCAGCGTTTTGTTTCCTAACCTATAGGGATTGTTGCATCTTCTGGCATGCTTTAGTTAAAGATGGCTTTTTCCCTCTTCCACCTTATGTGGTTTTAACTCCTCCTAGGCGGCAGAGGCTCGTACAGTGATATCGGAGGTCCAGTCATCACAACACAAGTCACCATCCCAAAAGATGTAAGCTAAAGTGAGCAATGACAAGAAAAGAGATGCCACTCCTTCATGTATGTTTTTTTTAAACTCTCCTTTACGGTTGTTGTGCAGCTGGCAGGCTCCATCATTGGTAAAGGCGGTCAGAGGATCAAGCAGATCCGCCATGAGTCTGGGGCATCCATCAAGATTGATGAACCACTAGAGGGCTCTGAGGACCGCATCATCACCATCACAGGGACACAGGACCAGATCCAGAATGCCCAGTACTTGCTGCAGAACAGGCACGCACTCCTCTGATTTTCCCCAGGACAGTATCAACACCACAGAGCAGTGAGGCCTTTCTGTGCTGACCTGTGTGCTCATGCTCACCCAAATGGAAATAATTGTATATATTTATTTTTTTTACTTTTAATCGGTCAACTTTGACTCACAGTTTCTCCAGAAAAATCTGAAATGAAAGCTAATAAGATCACTAGATTAAGCAGTTTATTAACGGAAATTGTGCAACTCTTTTGGGTAATTGATGATGAAATAATTCTGCAGTGTAAGTTTGATGGAAACTGGCTTTGGGTGGGGGAAGCTTTAAAGACGACCTTGGATCTGGACTATTTTATACTATTTTGTAACTTTTTACGGTCTGCGTTAAGATCGTCTGGCTGATTAATGAATGATGAAAACAGTGTTTCATCTTGTGGAGCTTTTCATTTCACTGTGTTCCCTCTCACCACTAAATGGCTAAGCTGGTCTCACCAGTTGGTCGGGTCGCTTCTTGCAGACAGAATTTATTTCCAGCTTTGACCTTGCGTTACTTTTTTTTAACTTACAAATGTGCTTCATGTGGAAAATGCTTAACAATTTTTCCACATCTGGATTTACAACTTCTTAACCCGTGCCATGTTTCTGTTAACATAAATATTTCTGATGTTTCGTCCTTACCTTTTATCTGTCTTTTATTTCAGCGTGAGGCAGTACTCAGGTCGGTTCTTCTAGGAAGAAAAGAGAAGAAGCAGAAGAGTGAAGCCATGCTGCCATACTGTTTGTTCCTGCTATTCAGAGCCTACATTCCTCTGCTTTGGGTAGACATGCCCCTTCCACACAAACACACACACACACTACACCGCCTAGCTGTGTTGCAGTTTTTATTTTGACAAATCTTAAGCTGTCAAACAGCAGTCAACAAGTTTTTCTGTGCTGGTGTGATTACTTTTAAGAGATTCTTGTGCCGTCACTGGAGTAAACCCATCTGTGTGATGACTTTCGGTGTTGTGAGAGCCAACCTCTGGCCCTTGTTTCTTTTATTTCAGTACAGCATGCAGAATGTAATAGTTTTGTTTGAATCATTATGTTTGTTTGATTTATTTTTTTTTCTTTCCCTTAAAGTTTTAAGCACACTTTCCAAATGAAGATGCATGGTGTTGGAATGGTTCAAAGCCTTTTGAATAAACTTCAGTTTTTACACGACCTCCAACACCTTTTTTCTCACTGTTAAATGAAGTAATGAAGTGCTTTCTTTCTTTTTCTTTTTTGAATGATGGGGTTCAGTGAGATTGTTTGGGAAATGAATTTATTTATGTCTATTACGCTAAAGTAGAAAGCAGAGAAGAATTGAGATGCCAGCCTCATGTCTGGAGGGTCAGTATGAAGCTAGCACCACAGCCTGTTGGCTTACTCTAGCACAAAAGTGAATGCATGCAGCAGAAATTCCACCCATCAGTCCACAGATGAACATGCTGTATCTTGTTGTTGTTTATGTTGTACAGAAAGAAGCTAAAATGTACTTTTGGCCTTCCTCTCAGCACAAATAATATCTGCTTGTAACCCATCGGTGCCTATTTTAGAAACCTTTCAGTTTATAATTGTACTGTGGGTGTACTTTCTAATCCGTGATGGTGCTAGCTTCATATTTTATCAGGCAGGAAATAAATAAAACCTATTTCCCAAAATATCTTTTCTTTTTTTTTTTTTTTAAGTCGGGATACTTGTGCCAGTGCGGTATGCATAAAGAAAGTTTTAAGATTTTTTTTTTTTGTGTGTAATCGTCTTTCTTTGAAAGGCAAAAAGCTGTATAAAGTGTGTATATATTTACATAAAAAACCAGTAATTTTATGAGTGTTTAGAACGGCCCAGATTACTTAATACTTTGGGGCCAAAAAACAACAAGAACAACAAAAAAAGACAGATTTGGTCATCTTTAGTTGTCCATTATTTCTTTTCTACCACTCACAGGGATGGACTCGCTGAAATCTTCCAACCTTAAGAGCTGATCAGTTGGATCCATTTTATTCTTGCATTTTTTATTTTTTATTTTTTATTTTAATTTTTGGAGAAGGATTTTTAGAGTTCTGTGAATTGATTTCTTAAGATACTTTCCCCCCCCTCTTTTCTTTGCAGTTTGATGTCAAGGGATTTGTGAGTCCAGGAGTGGTGATTTTTCTGTGTAGTACTTGCAGGTGTTTAGTAAATAAAGTCTGTGTCACAGCCCACAAAGTGTAAGTGTGTGTCTATTTGTTTTTATTTCAGCGGAGCAATACTGCGCTGCTGTCTTTGTAGTACATGTAATTGGTTTACGGACATGGTGAAGTGTGTCAGCCAGTTGCTCTCTCACATGCATCCGTAGTTCGCTGGTTAACACCGGAAATCTGCTCCTATAATGTAATAGTGAAAGCCCACACGGCTTCCCATCACGGCACAGCCCTCTGTCACATGGCGCGCCGTTGGTTTTCACTGTGGATAGAGTTGGGGGGGAGACGGGATAAAGGAGTCTTCAGGCAGAGGAGGATAACGCGATAGAAGGTTGCAGGATCTTATTTACCGAGTAGGTCTTCTTAACCACTTTTTTTAAAAATTGATATCATCTTTGTGTCATTTTGTTGCGCCTTGAAGTCAAAACTCCGCCATATTCAGTCCACCACGCCCGGAGCGTCAGCTATCACAGTCGCCGTTACAGTCTGCTCAACTTATTGCACAAAGTTAATTTCCCCTTTTACTGGAGAGGAAGAAGGTAACAGCCTCGAGAACAGCTGCTTTACTTCCTTAAATTTGCTAAACGCTTCTGTTTCCAGCTCCGGGAGGGGGGAGGCGTAGTTGCTGGAGCTTGTAGTAAAGAGTTACCGTGGGCTTTAATCATTGTGTGTTGTGACTCGAGGATACACCGAGGAAGGGAAGGGGGGAGTGTTCGCTGTATGAACAAACAGTATGTATGTGTGTTTACCTTGGAAGGTGAAGTTGTAACCAGGAATGATTTTGAGCTCCGTGGGGGCATGCTGCCTCAGCCCGGAGGCCAAAGAGGCTCGGAGGATCAACGATGAGATTGAGAGGCAGCTCCGCCGGGACAAGAGGGAATCCCGACGGGAATATAAACTCCTTTTGCTGGGTAAGAGACGGATCAAACGGTCTCTGTGACACCTCTATGAGAGGTCAGAGGTGGAACAAGTTTTCAGGACTTCCACTTAAGAAGCTGCATCCCGAAAAACGTTAGGGGGCCTCCTCAAGAGGGTCTTTGCATCTCGTCTGTTATATCAAATTAATTATTCAATTTGATACATCAAATGTCTTAACGATTTAAGAAAAAAATCTTGCATAAATATAACAGCCTTATGTTGAATATTTGTATTTACGGTTTGGACATATGAGGCAGCAAGTGCAGCTCTTAAATTCATGCAGTGCAGTGGAGAAAAAAGAAAGCTGTGTCACAGAAGACTACTTGAATAAATACAGCCTACTTAGCATCTGTCTGCTCTTTGAATCAGACCCCTCAAAACATAGATGTAAACATGACTCAGTGCACTTGAGTGTGTTATGATGCCTTTGTGGCTGAGAGGAAGCAGATTATAAACAGTGGAGTAAGAGGTGAATCCTGAATGTGGACATTAAAACCTGAAAAATAAAATAAAATAAAATAAATATATATATATATATATATATATATATACATATAAAAATGGAGGTGACGTGAATAATTCTATATACCACACAATTTACATGTTCAAAAGGGAGTAGGATGAAGTTTACATGCACGTCGTTTACTACTGAACACTGTTCCTGTCATAGGGCGTGTGCATAGTTTGCTGTGTGAGGTGAGTTAAAGTGTAAAGACAATGCAAAATGCAGTTACAGTACAGGCAACCATGCAAAACGTACTCACAGTGGGAGTTTTAACTACTTTTAGCTACTACTGTATCTCAAATGGGGGGAAAAAGGGATTAACTACACAGATTTGTAGGATTGAAATATTATGTGTACCAAATGAAGTGTATATACTTCATTTGTTGATAAGACATCAACATATGGCCTGACTGTAGTAGTTTAACATGGACCAAAGTATATGTACATTAGTGGTTTGCGGTGACATTGATCAGTGGTTGCTGTATGCGTCTCATGAGACGTATTTTAAAAAAAGAACTGGTACTACAACAAAACTCATCACAGTTTAATCTTAAGGAGAGCAGCGAAAAAAGAGAAAACAGTTGACTGTTAACAGAGCCAACTGCCTCCAGTTCTTCAGAACTGCCCATTGACAGATCTGTGCAGTGTATCTGATAACAGCATTTTTCTTCTACACAACAGTAAGCAGTCCTCTGGTATACATTGCTGGTTCAGACAGGCATGACATGACACGAAGCTCAAATACTCACTCGTCAGTTTTTTTCCTTTTACGAAATAATATGCGACTAGCCTTGGGTCAACTAGTTTTGTAGCATTTTTGTGGTTAGCCACGAGCATGTTAGACTGTAGCTTCCTGACCCTAGTTTGCATTTATAATCTCTGCATGATTTGGAGACTTTATGAGGTATAAAGATGTGACAAATCTACATGTATTAGTAACATAATTGCTAACAGTTATACCTGGAAGTGTGATGAGTCCTCCCTCATCAATCTCACTTTAGTTGATGGTATACATTTTGTTTCAACTTCCTTTAGAATTGGCCCCATAAAATCTAGTATGGCATGGGCTCCACACACCGCTGTCATTTAATCTGTACAGAAAAGAAATATTAGTTGCAGTCCTCATCTGTATACTACAGGGCACCGGGTGCTTCATTAGTTCCTCCTTGCTCCTTTCTACTTTCAGAGCTGCTTTAATTTGTAGTGTCACAGATTCATTGAGGTGCTGGAAAAACTTAACATTTAACAGCAGAGATTTTGGTCCGTATTGACGTGTCAGCATCGCACAGCTGCTGAAGATTTGTTGGCTGCACGTCCTAAATGCAAATCCTCTGTTTCACCATATCCCAAAGGGC
>NW_005187403.1:6467262-6480091 GCF_000239375.1 Pundamilia nyererei | reverse complement strand
GTGATTGGCGGATCAGATGTTTGCATAAATAAGTAGTTGAACAGGTGTACTTAATAAGGTGCCACATTTAATTTGACTATTTGGCAAAGGATGTGTCATCAGTGATTAAGTTGAAGGTCTAAAGCAGTCAAGCATGGGTAGTCATGTTGAACGTGTCACCAGCCTTTTAGCTTCAGTAGACAGCACTCTGTATTTTAGCCCACGACCAGTTTCAGTCTGAGATTGGAACAGTGCACATCGCTTTAAGTACTCTCTAATAACATTTTAAAAGAAATACTGTTGCTTTCATTTGTGCACAGGGTTGTCTCACCGGTGTCATTTCTGCATTGTCAGCTACACGGGGAAATGCCGCAACTTCTAATAAATCTACCAGCCACCCATGAGATGACAAAACGTAACATTTGATGCAAGTTATGTCCAAGTTTACATAAGAGGACATCAGGATAATATATTATGATCATAACTACATTCGGGGCGACCGTGGTTCAGGGGGTTGGGAAGCTCATCTTGTAACCGGAAGGTTGCCGGGTCGATCCCCAGCTCTGTCTGTTCCTGGTCGTTGTGTCCTTGGGCAAGACACTTCACCTACCGCCTACTGGTGATGGCCAGAGGGGCCGAGTGGCGCGATATGGTAGCCTCGCTTCTGTCAGTCTGCACCAAGGGCAGCTGTGGCTACAACTGTAGCTTCCCTCCACCAGTGTGTGAATGAATAGTGGAATTGTAAAGTGCTTTGAGGGTCTCGAAAAGCGCTATATAAAAGCAATCCATTATTATTATTATTATTATTATTATTATTAAATAAATAAATGAAGCAATAAAATCAATCGCTCTGTATACCATCTGTTTAGTGATAACCTGACATAGTTTATTCCTCTGAGCTATAAAACCCCATCCAGTGTTGCTAAACAGGAGAGTCTGCATCCGTGCTGGTGGTGAGACCTCAGGCTTAGTTGCTCCTTAAGCTAAATGCTAACATCAGCATGTTTTGATGCTCACAGCTATAAAGTTTGCAGTCCATTTGGTGATGTAATGATTATTATGCTGACTGCGTTAACATGCTAACATTTACTACCTTAAACTAAACTCAGAATACTGGGGAATGAACACCTGTTGTTAGGACCTTAAAGAAAACACTGAAAGTGTTGAAATTTTCATCTGGTATCAAAAAGTCAAGAGCTTATCAGTGTGACGCATAGTGATCCAGAAAGGAATTTCAATGTCAACAGACAGAAAGAGTGGGAGGTTTACAGTTAAAACTAGCTTACACACTGCACGAATATATATAGAATATGTGAACGTTTTACAGAAACAATATAATTGAAATGGATGGATGTGTCAACAGGGTCAGCAGGAAAACGTAAAACAAGTTCTGACGTACCTGTATTAGTTAAATATTCCTGTCATTATTTTTTTGTGACAGATGTTATTTTATATATATACACATATATATATATATATATATGTTTTATAGCCTGAAATCAATCAAAAATTTATACCTTGTTATTTTTTATTAAGCCAAAGGTCAGTGCTTAAATTATAATTACAAGTGATGTACTCATTAATGACTGAATATTTTTTTTTAATTATTTCCTTTCAGAGTTATTTTATTTTTGTGATTTCTAATTCGTTTTTTATTTCAATTCATTTTGACTTTTTGTTTTTAATCCAGTTTACTTTCTACTGTTTCAAACGGTTTAGTTTCAGTTTAGTTTTTGTTAGTTTCAGTGTCAGATTTAGGCTTTTTAATTATTATTGTATGGAAGGCATATGTCGGAGGCACGATTTAGGAAAATTTATACCGGTGTTACAATAAAAACACAGAATATTTTGAAAGCAGTTGACTCACAATCCTGTGGAGTCTCAATAAGCATGTCCATCAATGCCTCATCAGCCAAGCTGAAATAACACCTTTTTAACAAACTAACAGATACTATACTTTTTACAAAATCTTATTTTGTATCGTTTACATTTTTGCACAAGTCTAGTTTTAATTTTCACTTTTTTTAGGTAACTAAAATGTTTTCTTCAAATCTGCTTTAGTTTTCAGTTTTAGTTAACTATAATCACCTTGATCCTATAATATACTGAAAAAATGAATTCTGTATAATGAATAGTTATAGTTGAGGCACTTTTAGTTTAGTTGGACTTTAATTAAAAGAATTTTCCTTATATATGTTTAAAGAAGTTTTTATTTAAGTAAATAATCTAGATGCTTCTTCTACCACTATAAAAAAACAAGTTCTCAGACTTTAAGTTTTTTCTACCTGCTGTTGTGGTAAATAACATAATTGTGTCTCTTTGTGCTTAAATTGTAAGAAATAAAAAAAGTAAAAGTAAAATTACAGGAAGGGCTCAGGTAGCTTATTGATCGTCCTGTAATTATAAAAAAAATCATTTTGTAAAAACAACCAAGACAAAACAAAACAAAACAAAACAAAACAAAACAAAACAAAACATGTCTGTAATAGGTTTTTTCTGTAATAAATTTTTCATATATATATATTTTTAAAATCTGATTTTCCATGTGTTCTTATTGGATCAAGAATCACTTGAGGGGATGAAAATGACCTTTGGATTTACACAGTATCTGGATGTGATAAGGTATAGAGGGGAGGACAGGTGCATTGTATTGTTGGTATTTTGATGGGAATAAAGAATAAAACTACATTTATGCCTCCTGTTGGATAGGAACTGGTGAAAGTGGCAAGAGCACGTTCATTAAACAAATGAGGATCATCCATGGCCGTGGATACTCTGATGAAGACAAGAGAGGCTTCAAACAGCTGGTGTACCAGAACATCTTCACAGCCATGCAGGCCATGATCCAGGCCATGAACGCACTGCAGATCCCCTACAAGTATGAGCACAACAAGGTAGGCCTGTGTCCTTTCTTCGCTGCTTTGCTCAGACAAATTGAGAAAGCGGTTTTTATCAGACACAGTCCCACAGAAGCATGCGGAAGGTTTACTGACAGAGCCTGCAGTGTGTATTACTGTGTATTTAGGGTGAAGCACTTCTGGTAATTTGCAACAGTGTTTAGTTTTGCAATCCTGCTGCCAGAGAGTTTTGTCTACTTACGGAGTGAGCTGTCGTTTTGAAGTATACAGAGTGTCACACTGCAAGCATGTAAAAACTGGTAGTCCTGAGCCAAAAACAAGTAAGAGATCAGGAATTCCCCATTATTCATACAGGAATCTGTTCCTGTCTTACAAACACCAGGTGCGTATTAATCACAAAAACTTGCTAGCTCACACACAGAGACTACATTAGGTAAAGCTCCAGGTTAGGATGCAATCCAGGAGAGCCTATGTCAGTGATCATCTGAGTCAGCATGTGCGTTATATTTTTTCTTTCCTGTAGTGTTGGTGGTGTTCTGTAAAAGCTCACAGGATGGCACTGTTTGTATGCAGTCGGTTTGCATAAATCAGCAGTGAAACACAGAGAGACCGTAGGTCAGTGAGGTCAAGACATCCGTCGCTGTGTCTGAAATAAGTGCGTTTATTCATCAAATCAACTACACTGTTCACAAACTATGCTGATCACAAAAAAGTGCATTAGACTCCTGTCTGGAAACCAAATTTATCGCTCATTATTGAATAAACTATTGACTGTCTGTTTGAATAATTTAGCGAGCGGTGATATCAGGCACTCAGTATATCAGTTCACTAAACCTCTTCCCTGAATGGTGAAATCGTAGCTTAGAATCTATAGTAATGCACAGAAGGCCCATCCAAAGATTTGAGTCCTCGTATAACCTCTCTGAAACAAAAAGAAAACAAAGCAAAAACAAAAACAAAAGAACAATTGAACGAGTTGGATTAAATTTATATGCTCACATAAAAGCCTGCTGGGGTAACTAGCTTTTTGCTTGCTTTCACCTGAAGGAGAACATCTTAACTTAGTGAAGCTTGCTCCTACTGTTTGCTTCACTAAACACACAGGTTAGACTTTTATTCTGAAAGCATTTTCTCATATAAAGTCAAAAGTGATAGTTTTAGTTAACTTTTTATGTAAGAGGTTTACACAAAAAGTCACACCTCCTTGTGATTACTGTGGTCACTAGCACGGTGTAATGCTTGCTTGTGGCTGTTATGGATGACACTGACCTGTCTGCAAACACTTGCTAATTAAACACTGAACTGTAGTGAAACTTGAAAAAGTGAGACACAAACCACAAAGATGTTTTGCTGGCAACCAGTAAGGTGGACACAAGGCAGTTGCCAACCTCTCTCTAGACTCATGTGACTGCCTTAATGATACTTTCATAACTGCGGCTAGCTAGCTCTATACTGGAATATACTGTAAGAAGAATACTCAGTGGTATTTCTATGATTGTGTTTTTGAGTCTTAAATAAGAAATCTGCCTTTGAGTAGCTCTATAAAAAATGAAGTAGACACTGGAAGTGACGTGATTATTTGAGGCGCGGCACATAAAACAGTGGCAGCTGTTGAGTGATGGAGGCGAGTAAGTTACATTGTATTAGTGGTGTGGAATTAAAAGCTGGAACAATCTTTTAGTAAAATGCTAAGATTTTTTGATTTCTATTAGGTGGTCAGTGACTGCAGGGGGAAGAAAATGTAAAATAGAAAAAGAAAAACAGGACCATCAAAGAATGGGAGTATATTTTGAAGCAGGAGCATTTTAGTTAGCATGAAAAAACAAAAACAAAAAATCAAACAAAGTGGAAAATCCCTTCCAAAGACTTCTGCATTATGAAAAATATATGACTCAACAAACAGATATCTGTACTTGAGTGTTACCTTTATTGGAGCGTTGCAGTGTAATCAGCCGGTTCGATTCATATATTTCATAACACTGGAATTTCATTAATGATGGGTTTTGATTCTCATGTTTACTATTGCTTCAGATTGCTGAACTGCTGCCCTTCTGTGCTTCCTGTTGAAAAAATCTGATATGGGGGTATGCAAATGCTTTAGCCTTCCCACGGCTAGTACTGCCTCTGCAAGCTGCTTTGCAACCCATATCTACCCCAGCTCCTTTCATGTTGTGTCTGATTTCTTCAGTGTCATTTCCGTTTTCACTGATGGCTGCCGTATAACATACTGGTACCGCTTCTCTCCCACAACAATGCCATGCAAACCAATGCACTAAATTCCTGCAGATGGGGTTAACACGCTTGA
Organism: Pundamilia nyererei; assembly: GCF_000239375.1. Taxonomy (NCBI): domain Eukaryota; kingdom Metazoa; phylum Chordata; class Actinopteri; order Cichliformes; family Cichlidae; genus Pundamilia; species Pundamilia nyererei. The sequence goes on along the minus strand of NW_005187403.1, from coordinate 6,474,949 downwards.
CTGCTAGGTTGAGAATGACAATTTCTAAACAACAGCTGTTGATAACATACTCAAGAAAAACCACTACACAGATACCTTCAAATCAGATTTATTGTTTTATGTTTGGAAGCTCAGAGATTACTTATTGGTTTTTAAAGACCCCCTGTGACAGTAGTTTAAACAGGGCTTAATTTCATCATGTCTGCTGGAGACTATCAAAAAGTTCTCTTTTACAGTGGGGGAAATAAATATTTGATTGCCTGCTGAATTTGAAAGTTTGCTCACATCACCAGGCGTGTACACACCTCAGGGGGGAGTTTGGCCCGCTCCTCTTTGCCGAAACTCTCGAAATCCGTTAGGTTTCTTATTTTTATTCTTGGCTCTTTGATACTGCCCAAAGTGGTAAAATGGAGGGAACTGATTCTCTGGAAAGTTGTGCTTCATACACATAAGGAGTTCAAAAAGGACGATCCGTAGTTGATGGATTGACCGTACGTGGCACACAGCCATTCCTGCTGCGTTGTAGGGGATCAAATACTTATTTCACTCAATGACAAGAAAATCTACTTATAGCTTTTACGTAATGCGGTTTGGTTGATATTCTGCCTCTATTAAAATGAAATTATCATAAAAATATAAACTTTTCGTTTCTTTGGAACAATTATTTCCCCCACTGTATCGAAATGATGTGCTTATATGTTGAACAGTTAGTTTCAGTAAATGATTGGTAGTATGAATCAGAATCTTAATTCCATCTTGTTTGGTATTTGTTATCTTGGTAAACTGGATGACATCACTCCTTCCTTCCAGCACTGGGACTGATTCGTCACCTATAATGCTGCGGTGACAGTTGCGCAAGAGATGCTTCCTATAAATAGCACAATATTAAAGTAATTATTCTTTCTGAAGTTGTCGCTAATATTAATGTGTTATTGTGATGCTCAGGCCAACGCCACAACTGTCAATAAGGCTGATGTGGAAAAGGTGGTAACATTAACCAACCCATACATTGATGCCTTGAAGAGCTTGTGGAGCGACCCGGGAATTCAGGAATGTTACAATCGGAAGCGGGAATACCAGCTCTCAGACTCAGCCAAATAGTGAGTGTAAACAGAAGAATAACTCCTCACACACTGTCTAATAATTTCCTGTGTTTCATCTGCCAGCCGTCTTTTTAATGCACCAAGGACACAGAGGCTTAGTAGTTTTTCCATTTAAGGTTGTTAAAAAGAAACGCATTTAAATTCTAAATAATTCATTGCAGCTACATGGCTGAAACAGATACAGCCATGACTTAAATAATTCAAAATAAATGTCTTCCTTCTCTCCCTCTCTGTTCTGCTTCTTCATCAGTCTTTCTGTCAGCAGCTTTCATTTTCATTTCTTAACACTGCATTATCCTCCCCCTGTGCTATTAGCTATCTGGATGACTTGGATCGAATCTCCGATACTGGGTATCTGCCAACTCAGCAAGATGTGCTGAGGGTGAGGGTGCCCACAACCGGTATCATAGAGTACCCTTTTGACCTGGAGGGCGTGGTGTTCAGGTGAGTGGGGGTTTTTTTCTTTCTTTTGTTGGTGTCCCCCACAAATACTATTAAAATAATGCAACATTCCTTAAAAGCAGATAACATAATTCGAGGTATTACAGGGATCGATACATTTATATCTTATATATATAAAGATCCAGTAACCTGTTTTAAAATCTTCTACCCTTCTACCTCCTGAGTACAATGTCTATTGTGTGTATACATCATTATGGTGCATTCACTGCTAGCGAATGGCCATCCTGTTTTTTTTTCTTTTTACTTGCAACCTCTCTGGTAACCAGATACCTGCAAAAACAATGACATTGTCCCTGATGACACCTAGTGTTATCAGGTAACATAAGCACATAAGCAACTAGGGCTGTGCGATATGACCAAAATCTCATATAAGAATTCTATCTTCCCGATAACGATATAAATCACAAAAATTTAACATTTTCTGTAAATTCTGTGAATCTCGGGCAGCTCGTCTTGCGGGAAGTGTTTCCAGCTGCGCGTCATGTAGCTGGAGTCGAGTGTTTTAACCGATGCATGAAACGATACATTTTTAGACATAAGTTGTAACGGCCGCTGTTTTCTTTGTGAGTATTTATTACACGGCGTGCTGCGGGGAAAAGCCTGTTCTAACGTTTGAGTCTAAGGTTTATTTTTTAGCACCTGGCGGCTCTTTTTTAATTCTCATCCGTAAATAATCTGCTCTTTCACGTGATTCTGTTTATTTTGAAAAGTCTCAACAGGATCTTGAGCTTTATTGTGAAAGGTTTAGGTGGAACATAAACAAGCGGGCACGCGATGCTGTTACCGTCGTTGTTGCTAGCCACAACGCATAAAAACAGGCGCTTGTCGTCGGTAGTGTGGTTATATTAAATATAAGAGAAAGAGAGAACTTTAAGAAATTAATATAGCCACTACAGTGACCATCAAAACGATGAGAAAATGTTGCCGTAAACAGTTTATTTTGCGAAACAAACGATAGCGTAAAATGAAACGATAGACGTTTTTATATCGTCATCCGATATATATCGTTATATCTAACAGCCCTATAAGCAACACTTTCACCTGTTCGCCCTTGGACTGCAGTTATCATTGCGTCCCTAAATATAATTTGTTCATCAAGTCTGCCATCCTGGGCGGCTACGTATAGCAAGAGCAGACAGATCACGCAGAGCAGTTCTGCATGAAGAGTGCCCCCAGTGTGTTAAATTGATTTCATAGTTATATAGCAAACAAAATGTTTGTTAATTAGAAAACTAAATATCATTTTAACGCTAAAAATAGTGACGTTTAACTGTGTCGATAATTAGTCAAACTTTGTGAGAAGACCCGACCAACTTTAAAATGATCTCTCAAAGCCACCTACTGTGTGTTAGGTAACTGAACACTGAGATGTTAATTTTCAGGGAGCCCATTAAAATGTAACGCACATTAGAGTTCACATTAGAAAGAAACATCGTGTTTGAACTGACCAATTTTAGACTATGTCGCTGTGACAGCTGGCCACTGATTATATTAGCTGCTGTTTGACTGGTTCCCCCAGTTTGACTGGTTTTACCTCTTTAATATAACAGTTCATGTACTTTACATTGCTGTCTCCGGTCCTGTTATCATTTTTAAGAAACATCATTTGTATCATTTATGTTACCGTAATATTTTTCACCGGTTTAAACCTGTGACTGTAGGATGGTGGATGTGGGTGGTCAGCGTTCAGAGAGGAGGAAATGGATCCACTGTTTTGAAAATGTCACTTCCATCATGTTCCTGGTGGCACTTAGTGAGTACGATCAGGCCCTCGCTGAGTCTTCCAATGAGGTAAAAATCAGACTTAAAAATAATAATCTAATATATATATATATATACATGTTTCTTACATGGGAAAAGACAGTAGCTTGCTTTGGGATAAAAAAAACACCCAACTCACTGGATAGGACACAAAGGGACTTTGTTTCCTTTGTTTAAGGCCAAACCTGTTAGGTGGAAATGATGACCTAGATTTCTGCAGAGTCCAGCTCCTCTCTCTCTCTCTCTTTGTCTCTCTGTTTCTCTCTCTCTCACTTTCTGGCCACATTGATTAACCTCATCTCAGCCCTCCTTTGTGGCAGTGCTCATAGTTCAACTGCAGGGGGAGCTCTAAAGTCACTTTAGCCCAACAAAGGGCACCTTTTAGTGAGGCCTGTTCACTTGATGAGATTACAGCCAATTGAATTTGCTCACACAGGCAATCACTGGTGAAGTACTGCTGTTCTTCAGCAGGGATTCACGTCTGTTGTGTTTGCTCCCTTTCATTCTTTATTTATTTATATGTTGTTTTTTTTTCATAGAACCGAATGGAAGAAAGCATGGCCTTGTTCAAGACAATCATAAGCTACAAGTGGTTCGAAGAATCCTCGATCATCTTGTTCCTCAACAAGATAGATTTACTCGAGGAAAAAATCATGTATTCACATTTGGTTGACTACTTCCCTGAGTACGACGGTAAGGGGAACTAGCACACTCGCTACAAAGAACATTTGAATAGAACATGATAATATGAGCATCTTGGTCCATTCGTTTTTGCTGATTCACTGTGTCAAATAACAAAGTCTTTCTCTTACAATCACCAACAACACACTCACTCCTTTTTACAGTTCGCTGGCATTAGCTACTAAATGCTACTGGTTATACCAGACCAAACACGAGTGTACCAGTTTGTTTTCCGCTGATAAAAATGATATGCTTTGCCTGTGAATTCAGATTTCTATTTCTTCATGGAAATGCATGAATCTAACTTACAATTTTTCACTTTTACACAACTACTAAAATATTCCTGTGCTGTTTTCTTCTAGGTCCTCCACAGGACGTCGACGCGGGAAAAGCATTCATATTAGACATGTTTGTCAGTCTTAACCCAGATGAGAAAAAAATCATCTACTCCCATTTCACGTGCGCCACAGACACAGACAACGTCCGGTTTGTCTTCTGCGTGGTGAAGGACCACATCTTGCAGGGCCACCTGGATGCCTACAACTTGGTCTAAAAGTGTGGCGGTCTTGTTCTTCTTCTTTTTGCTGTAACTCAATCGGCTTTGTACACCTGGCAGCCGGGAGAGCTCCTCTGTGGTTCTGTTTGCTTCACGCTGCTGTTGAACTCTTAAATCCAAAAACAGGAAACGGAGAAGTAACGCGGCTTGTCGTCAAATGGCTCCACTACTTATGTATTTCAAATTTTCTAGTTACACTCTTTAAAGTGGATGTCTTCAGCTATTATGAAGTGTGACGTTGAAAGCGTTGCCTTAGCGAGGAGCCTATTATAGTAAACACTGAATTTTATGGAGTGCTTTGTGTAGCAGTGTAAAATATTTCAGTGTCCTCAAGAGCCTCAGAGGACTTGTAATGTACTGAGTCTCTGCTTCAGGAAATCTGTGGAAGTGAATGCAGACTAACTGCAATGCAGCACCTCACATCACTAATCCAAGTTTGTCATGGTTTGTTTTTCAAGCTAAAAAGTGTTCGAAGCATCTGAATGCTTAGGTTGTGTCTTGACTTAAAGGGAACTAGTCGTAATCAACACTAATGACACACTGACCTTATTTACCACTGTTACTTGCACATTGTATATTTTGTAGCGGTGGTTGTGTCGTACTTGCTCCAGTTTTCAAATTTCAATTCACTCGATGCGCCTCACGTTTGTACGGTGTCCCAGAGAGGTCAAACGCTGCAACTTCAGAACTGCGCTGCGACTTAAAAACACCAACAAACCGAAAATTTCTCCAAATGCACACAAAACACATTGGAAATGAAAAAACAAAGCAAAACACAGAAGCCGAATAAAACACAGTCGAAGTTAAATCAGAGCAACAAAACAGGTGTTTTTGGGGGAGGCGTTTATTCGAAGGACCAGCTGCGAAACATTGTAGGCTTAAAAGGAGCACACGACTCATCCACGTTGTGAGGGAGAAAAACATGCAGTGTTTTCATATGATTCATGTAATACTGCAGATAGATGTTTGCTATTAGCCATTTAGCACTAGATTGTTGCCACTTCTTCAGGTGTTTGGTGACATACCTCACCAATAACACTTTTTGGGTTTTGTGTGTTTTTCTACTACTGTTGTGTTTTATTCAAGTTCTGTTGTCCTTTGTGTACTTTTTCAACATTTTTCTATTTGCTGGTATTTCTTTAGTTTGCAGTTCCTTTGACCTCTCAGGGCCACCGTACATTGTCTGCATTGACCCTTTTAAGCCACTTTTTTTGAGCACGGCATACTTTTTGTTTTTTGTTTTCTAATTCTAAACATTTCAAAGTGATATTCACATTTATTTCTTGTGTCAGTTGTACGCTTGAATAGCACGTTTCTTCAGTTCAAAGACTGTTTGATTGGATTTTTAAGTATATTTCTTGCTTTGCTCAAAAGGCTTTACAACTTCCCCTTTTATTTATCTAAAGGCATAGTGTACATATTGCATGGTTGGGTAATCTCCCACTGTGGTTATTTTTCTGTCTTTTTACTCACATCACGGTCAGTGTTGAAACTGCTAAAGGGAGAACTTTTAAATGTTAAATCATCTCTGACGCTTTAGAGATGGTCTATTCGCAGGCATAAAGAAAAAGCTCATGAGAGTGTATCCGTAGCACTATTGTTCACAGAACCCTCTTCACAGGCTAATGTGTACCATTTTATTTATTGGTATATTTCACTATGACTGTAATATGTGAATGCAGTCTTTTTAAATGCGATTGGATAAATAAACAATCTGTTCATTTTAGGTTTTCAGTCTTTGTCTGTGTTTGCAAATCAGCTCCGGCACACTGATGGTTTGCCATTCAAGTGTTTGTCTTCTTGGCTGCTTGAAGAGCTCATCTGGAGCAGTCTAAGTCCTAAAATCCTCCTCTGTGATACATCCATCTGGCTGGAGCCTACAGCATTAGGTCCATATTTTTAGTCTTGTATGCAGGGATATAGAGTGTGGCAAAGAACCAATATTTTTGGAGGACACTCAAAGTAATGTGGCAGTTGTATGTGACACAAGGATAGATTAAAAGTGAGGTGGCTGCTGGGCACCAAATCCTTAGTGGTCTGTTCTACATGCAGTCAATTCAACCCCACATCGAACATGAATTAAAAACCGTTATCCTACATTTCACCTAAAACATCATCAAGTCAAAATAATGAGCCCAAGGACTGTAGCTAAGGAAAGATTTGAAAGATTTCCCAGTAAAAATCTCCTCATTTAAAAATGCGAATGATTCACAGCTGATTTCCACTAATTTTACTTTTTTGTTTACCTGTTTTAACATTAATAATAAATAACACACAGCATCATTAGGCCAATCATGGCTGCGTGACCTTAATAAAAGACATACATGTAGAGTTAGGTGTCCATTGTATATTATGCTGAGGTAGAAGTTGACAGTTGTATTTATTTATTTATTTATTTATTTATTAATTATCACCAGGCAAAATTTCAACCACCACTTTAGATTTGAAAGCAAACAGTGAAGATGTGACTGGGGTGCAGACTTCCAGCTATATTTAAGGGGCTTGATATGACCTGTTTAGGAATTAAAGCCATTTTTACACTGTTTCCCCATTTTCAGAGGGTTAAAAGGGATTTAGCCAATTGGCTGATAGTATATTTAATAATATAGAGCTTTTCTATACTAGATGAGCATTCAAAGCACTTTATACATGTCATTCATCCATTCATGCAAGTAAGTGCTTTCTATCTAACATTAATATGCCGAAGGATACTTTGGCGTGCAGACAAGAGCAGCCAGGCCTCATCCCAGCAACTGATTACTCCCTGAGCCACAGTCACAATAATATATTTATTCAAATATAATATTATTGTATAATGAGATAACATATACAGCTTCATAATCGTGGAGGCCTGTTCCCTTGCTATTTCATGACAAATTAAACAGATGAAATATCAAGAGCTGATTTCCTTTGTTAGGCGTGCAATATGGGATTCAGAGAGATGTGAAAAGATTTGTTATGGTGGAAGTAAAAAAAAAAAAAAAACTGACAAAATGGCAAAGTCTATGGCTAAATCCACAATCAACTACATAAAATGAAGGAAAGCACTGGCTCAGCAACACCAAAAAGTTGGAAGATGATGGAACTGAAGCACATAATGACAGCATTATTTCTATAGTTAAGGGGGAAAAAAGATGAGTGGATG
>NW_005187403.1:6440282-6466983 GCF_000239375.1 Pundamilia nyererei | reverse complement strand
GGCTACCCCCCCCCCCGTCCCCTTCCGGCTGCCTGTGCCTCAATTTTATCTCACAACTTAGACATTCACATTACTCACACTCTCATAACACATACATATAGGACCTTGGACCTTGCACGCTACACGGAATCCAAAGTACCATCAGGGTGTACACCTCACCCCTGGTGTCGTTGCCCACCTCTCAATTTTAAATACATGTAGACATTGAGGGCTATCGGGGGGGCTATGCGCTTACCTGCTGCTCTCTGGCAGGTAGCTCCCTGCCCTCCTGGGTTTTAAATGCACCTTAGAACACACATGCATCAAAACTACATATGAGCGGGTGGAGGGAGGTTTGCAGTCTTCACACACCCCCGTTCTCTGCGACCTGCTGAAGCGGGGGGGTTGGGAGGAGGAGTTGGCCATCCGATTGGGGTCTGGAATATGGGGGCTCCCTGCTGCTGCCGAGTCGGGGCGGTCTGCATCTCCCCACCGCAGGGAAAAGGGTAACACTACCTGGGTCTGGGTGCAGTTTCCCCAGGGGCAAGGGTACCTAGATGTGGGGCTTAGAGTACGCTTGGGAAGTGTGATCGTGTGTACAGCGTCTCTTTATGTCTGTCTCCACGTTGGGTGAGTGTGGAGTAAGTGCATATGAGAGCATGAGGGTGGGAATGGATGTTTGTATCTGTGTGTGCCTGTTTGTCTGTGTCTATATGTCAGGTTGGGTGTCAGACGCCACCTCTCTGGGGATCTCAGGCCCTCCAAGGTATGGAGGCCTATCTCCCCCCACCACTTCCCTCAGACATCGGTGCGTTGGTGGTTCTTTGTGTCCAGGGGTGGACTGGCTCACTCCTGGTGGCTGCTTGTTGGGGCCTGGAGCCTGGGGCTTGCTCGGGCCACTTCGGGGGTGGGGTGCCCTCGGCTTCTCGGCCTGGGGCTCGGTCTCTCTGGCACAGCTGGCTGCCGGCGGAGCTCACGGGCATGTCACTCCATACCTGCTTCATGCCCTGGAGGACGGGGCTGTGGCTCCCCACACCCTCTAACAGATCATTACATGAAGGAACCTTTAAATACAAGCGCGTCCATGCTCACAGGTGTACACACGGGTGCTCACACACACAAACTACACCCTTTTTGGCTCCTACTTCAAAGCACACTGTGCGCTGTCGATCTTACGTGCTGCACAATAATGTTTAATATTTAGTATTTACTGTTATATTCACATATATCATCGTGATGTTGTTTATTTTTCTTCTGCTTGTTTTCTCTTTTTTCTTTGTCAACAGGTGATCCAGGTGATTGATTTATGTATTTTTTGTCTGCTTATTTTGTTGGTTTTTGTTTTTTGCCCTTTATCCCCGTCCCTCTTCCCCGCTGTTTTTCTTTCCCTCTTTCTTTCTCCCCTTTCTTTTCCCCAGTCAAGTCTGTCCCGTATTTAGCAAGTGAAAATAAAATAAAATAAACAATAAAAGGTGAATCAAATAGATATTACGGCAAGGCTGGGTTGGTCCATTTGGTAAAGTAAATCCGTTGGGCATCTTTCTTCACCTTTAGACAATAATTCTGATGGCAAAAGAGCCAAACAGGACAGGCAAAAAAAACAACAAAAAACTTCATAATTTCTAGCCAAAGTAAGAGAACTCACAAGGAGGTAGGTGTATCGTTGGTAAATAGACTGGTACTTACATAGCACCCTTCCACTCAAGTTGAGCACTGAGTGCACTTTTTACTGTAAATCTCATTCACCTAGTTATTTATGCAGTGCTTTTATCTATGCTGAGCACTTTGTCTAACATTTGAAAACTCACTAACACTCTGTATGCAACTCGGGGTTCAGTATCTTGCCAAGCATGCTTCAACATACAGACTAGAGAAGCCAGGGATTCAGCCACTGAACTTCCAGTTCATAGGTCAGCCCTGTTGTCAGCAGCCGAAAGATGCCTTCATGAATGCAAACGAACAGGGTTTATGAGACGGTGCAGATTACCCTTTTACACTGAGTAAAAGGAAAAGCCACATTAGACTTTGGCAATATCAGTGACACGTAGCATCACCTTTCGTTAGGCTTAAAGTAGATGACAAATTTTATGAATCATTACAGCACCAAGATACAACTTCTTTTATCTATTTATTTCAGGCCAGATAGAGAAATAAAGAGAAGGCCATTGTAGAAAGGCACTACTTTAGTGTATCCTCCAATAATGCTGAGCTCAGATTAATGGGAAACATTTTGACCGGTTTTTTCTTGGCTCATGCTCCGCAATAAGTTTCACGAAATTCTGCCTTTTGTAAATTAATCAAATTGCGTTAAGCCTCAACATGAAGCACTAGTTCTCAGAAATAAACTAGTCATTAATAATAGTTTCATTATTTATCATGTTGAATAAAGTAATGCAAATCTCCAAACTTTAAATATTCTGTTATGAAATAAAATGACTCACTCCAAATATCCTACAACCATGTGTTGTGGATAGTCCCTGCAGAGGCTAAGCCTACACTTTAAGCCACTGAGGTGTTGGTTGACGGGGGTGATGCGATGCCACTGTTATGAATGAAATCTGTTACAGTACTATAACTCCAGCCGTACGTATCTTGTCCATTTAACATATTTATTCTTCTTCCTTCAGTTGTATTTATCATTCCACAGTTCTCTTTATCCAACCGGTCACAAAGTGATTGTGCCTCCCGAACAACAACACCTGGTGCTGATTACGTGTGTCTACCTTCACATTCACATAAACACATCATACCGTAAAGCACTAAAGGTGACCCCTAGCGGCACACATAAGGTAACAACTCAAAAAATGGCTCCTACAGTCCCTTTTTTCACATCGCAGTCATGTTTTAGGAGGAAAGCCAAAAAAAAAAAAAAAAAGAAAGAAAAAAAAAGATAAAAGGTCTGATTGTCTGATTCCACTTTGGGAAAGTCCTGCTATTGTATGTGCAGGTTCCCTGCCATGTGTTTACTCATTGTCTTAAGCAGACCTGTGCTTTTCTTAGTGTCATCCATGGAAAAAACACAGTAACCAAGTTTGGTGATCTTATTGAAAGCACAGCATGAATCAGCCTCGACACAGTTACACCTATAGTATCATATTTGATACATAGAGTAGGCTATTTGGGGAGTTTTTTGAGACTTCGTCGTCATTTCATCAAAAAATGCACTATATATTTATAAGCTATTAAAAAAATAGAAATAATTCTTTATAGATATGAACTGTTTTTATTTAAACAAATTTGTCAGATAGCTCAATGTGGTTAAAAAATACAATTTACTGGCAATTTTTTCATATTTCAGGGTTTAACTGGTTAAATCATGATAAACACTTTAACGTGTGTTTGAGACAAAGCGTCACAAAGTTCACCTGTGAACCTTGATCTTGTTGGATTTAATGCTTTCGGGTACTTTACCGTCACTCTGGCACGAAGTTGCCGTATTTTCCTCTCTTGCCTCCCAGTTGGACTTTCCAACTTTTCAGCGGGCTCCTGAGAGTATGGACGTGTACTGTAAGTAGGTGCACAGGGACAGAGTGGATAAACTTGCCTTTCAGTCAGAGCCCGCCTCTCCTGCACGGCAGGAATGTGAAATGCACCTGAACTGGATCCCCCAGCAGGAAGAATGATTGCAGAAAGTTCACCTGTTCCGAGACGTAACTTTTCTTGGCAAGTCTGACAAGAACAAGAAAGAAAGAAAGAAAAGAAAAAAAAATCTGTATAAATTTTACAAAGTTGCTGTCTGTAGCTGAACCGGGAGCAGCAGGTAAACTAGGATAACAATGGGTGAGTGCTGCCTGTCTCCAGAGGACGAGGAGAGACTGAGGATACACAGAGAAATAGAGAGACAGCTTCGACGGGACAAGTTAGCGTCTAAACGGGAGCTGAAGCTGCTGCTTTTAGGTGAGAGCTCAGTGTTTAACTAACACACGTCCACAGTGGAACTTTGGAACATAATGAACAGATATGTCTTCAGTAACAAAGAAACTTTAAATAAGTTTAGTTAGTTTGATTTTGTTTTCTGTTTTTTTTATTTTACAGTGTACATTTGTTAGATTTGTGGTTAACTGTTATTATTACAGGGTTTCTGATCATAGCAGTGAACGTTTGAGTTATATTTCTGAGGCTTATGCGATTTAACAGCTCAACAGAAACAACCTTTAGCGTCAAAGGAATTCCCTGTGATGATTCATTCATCCACCCAGAAACTCTCATACAACCTGCTGAGATTACGCAAGGACATTGTGTGCTATATAAAACAATAATAACGTTCACATTCCAGTTTAATCTGTATATAAGGGAGTGAAATGCTGAATTAGACTAACCAGAACAGGTTTTTCTCAATGTGGAGTGTAATTATATGTCTGTATCTCGTTTTTCCTTCTTTTTAAAAAAAAACACGTTTAAGGTCTCTCTTTGAACTAGAGATCTCGAGCTCAATGAGACCTGTTTAAATAAAGAATTACATAATAATAATAATATACAGGAAAATAGCCTTCCATTTACAGCCCCACAGTGAGTAGAGTTTGGTTTCTGCTTATGTTCTGGCGTGGATATCCTCAGTATTTGAACTGTAGACTATCTTAGTTTATCGTAGTCTACTGGTATGCTAGCATGTGATAGTTAGCATTAAAACAAAGTCCTTAGACTGAGAATAATGCAGCCTATAATACAGAATAAAATGTTATCTGATGACGATGCTCTATATTTACAGTATCTGTATTTATAAAGCACTTTTCAAAGTAAAGTTTCAAAGTGCTGAATATTAATAAAACCAACAAATAAAAAATAAAAGTTAAAAATAAATGCGTTGGAAACTAAAACAATTTAAAATGATCTCAATACGATTATAAAATAATTATATAAATTATATTACATGTCTGTCAAAGCACTTCCCTGAAAACATCAGAAACAAAACGACCAAAGTCATAGAATTCCTCCACTATGGAGCAGGAATGTTTGGATCATATTCCATGTCATTCCATCTGATTATTGTGGAAATCACCACAAAAACCAAATGCTTGGCTTGTAGTGTAGTTTTGCCCTCGTAAATTGACGGGAAACTGACATCGGAGGTATGGAATAAGGTGAATCAGGTGCAAATACCAATGTTTTCTGGATCAATAGATAACAAAGCTTTGGTATGTGTTTTACGCTGTGCTGTCACCTCACGCCAGTTACAGCTTACTCCTCGCATTCTTCACATAGTGATGTTCTGATAAATCTCTCAGATAGCCTTAATCATTTGCAGTCTCCTCTTAAAAATGAAACCATACTGCTGCTTCATTAGTACAAAGTATTCAGGTTTCATATTTTGACAGCCACGGTGACCTCATTAAATGACATGTGGTCTGTTTTCTCCAGAACCAAAACGGCCAAGCAGGCCACTTTTCAAAGCTTGACTGTTGATTATGTTGGAAACAATACATTAGACATTAGGGATTTGTTTAAAGGTCAGCGCTACTTTAAACTTCAACTTGAGTTGTTTGGAGAACAATATCCCCCTGTAAAGGTCAGACTAATGGTTAACATTTCTAGGCGTTTTGGGCCCTAAGCTGACACCCTTATCAAGAGTAATTTACAACTAGAAGGCAGGAAGCAGATCACTGTTTCAGTCAAGGACACATCGCTGTTGATAGGCACGTTGAGTTGCAGGAATCTGGCAAAGACTTTCTGTCCCAAAATAGTATTCAGCACATTGTTATGTGCAGAATAAAAAGTAAGTGCATATTTAATTCATAATGTTTATAGCCTTTTTGTTTTCTTTTCAACTTAATTCTCCATCTGCTGTCATGCTTTTTTGTAGTGCAAAAGCAGTGAGATGAAAATAAAACCGAGCGTATGGGCATAATGTTCAACTCCTATATGCTGTGCTAAATCAGAGTAATCATGTTGGTGATGGGGGGATACAAATGAATGAAGAAACGCACAATATACACACACACCCTGGCTTGAATGAAAAAAAAGGTCTTCTAACCTGGAAACTTTACTTTCTGGAAATATTATAACGCTTCAGAGATTGCAATTTTTTTTTGTTGTTTTGTTGCCAAACTCCTGTTGAGCTGCAGCTGATTGATGTTGAGATTATTTCTTTTTTTTGAGCGCATGCCACAGATGTCCTATTTCTGGCATTGCTTTGATCTTATTCCATTTTTCATCCTTCGGTTTCATTCATCTCGTTTGCCCAGGGACTGGTGAAAGTGGGAAGAGTACTTTCATCAAACAGATGAGGATCATCCATGGCAAAGGATACAATGACACTGACAGGAAAGGCTTCACTCGTGTGGTGTATCAGAACATCATAGCGGGCATCCAGGCGATGATCAACGCCATGGAGACTCTTCACATTGACTACCTCCATGACCAGAACATTGTGAGAAACCAAGCATTTAAACTTTTATGTGGCGTTTGAGAAAGCTTGCCGTACCAGTTACATTGAGAAAAACAAATTAGAAACAATACTAGTATTGTAACATGCAGGCTATATAAATAGACAGTTTTCCACTGCAGGAACTTGTGAGTTGCTTTTGGGGCCTGCACCTTTGTGTGTGCATTCTGACCACAGGGTGAACCTCCTGTAAGGCCTCACTCAGGGTTGTAAGCGGCCACTTTAGGATAGGTTCTTCAAAGTGGTTGAAAAAAAATTCTGATAGTGTTAGTTTTTGATAAACTAACAATCTAAATGTCACTATCAGTGATTTAAAATCCACACAGCCCGATTTGCCGCAGTGGACAGACAACAAATTCTGACCAGCTGAGCTATTTTCGATATTAAATTCTGTTTGTTCAGTGGCAAATCACAACACGTGGGAGTTTTTTGGGGAGGGCAAGGTGGGGGTCTTCTGTTAAACCTCAAGAATCAGACTCAGGGTGGGCGGCCATCTGCCTAGAAACAGTTGGTGTGTGAAAAAAAACAAAACAAGATATGAGCAATGAAGAACAAAAACACTCAGTGACTGTGTGGCTCATAATAGAAACATCTGGAGGACAAGATACCAGTAAATACATGGATCCAAAAAGGGGGGGAAAGGCGAGAATAAGACAGGAGAGGTGCTCTTTATATCATATACATTTGAACCTGGAGCTATAATGGCATAACTAAGGGATATTAAGATGGTGCAAACTTTTATCCTGCAAAATAATTGGGCAAATGTTAAGGGATCACAGAAGTTATTACAGTTTAAACTTTGGGGGACATGAAAGTGTGCACCAAATTTAATTTAACAAAAGCTAATTCAAGCTTGTTACTTTTTAGTAATCAAAAACTTCTACAGACAATTAATCTTTCTACATCATGTCATTGCAGTAGATCTGGTTCTTCTTGAGAACTATAGTAAAAAAAGGAAACATTGCCTAAAAACGATCTCTTGCAATTCACAAAAACCATCTAGTGGGATTTCTTTTACAGCGGTCATTGTATTGAACGTGTACTGAAGAAGTGAAATGACCTGTGTATCTGTCTGTCAGGGGTATGCGGAGAAGCTGAGCCAAGTGGACTTGACCTATGTGTCAACTTTGGAGTCCTGGCAAGTGGACGCCATAAAGAGAGTCTGGAACGATCACGGTGTTCAAAGATGCTATGAGCGCAGAAGGGAATTCCAGATATCAGACTCTGCAAAATAGTAAGACTTTTATATTTCACATCTTTATCTTGCATTAATTTCCTCCGTTTATTGTAATCCTGTAATAGTGTGGATTCATTCTGCTAAAATCAATGCATGTAAAAAGCATAGATTTCTGTTTAATATTTCAGAATATTAACCTTAATGTGTTGTTGTAAACATTTCAGTTACCTCACTGACTTGGACAGAATCACAGCCCCGTCATACATCCCCACCCTGCAGGACATCTTGAGGGTCAGGGTGCCCACCACAGGCATCATAGAGTATCCCTTTGAATTTTCCAAAAACATCTTCAGGTTTGATATCATACTTTATTAACACATCATCTAGACAGATATACAGCCCTGTGAAAAAGAAAGTTTTGACATGACTCGCAGTCCAGTGTACCCAACCATTCAACAGCTTGTAGAAGTCTTTACAATGTTGCTCCAGTTTATTGAGATTTGTGGAATGCTCCAGACCAGCAAACTGCCAAACTTCTGCTTTTATACTGGCACTCCCTCTTGCTGATGATCAATAATGAAGTGCATTTGATTAACAGCACCCATCCGGTACTTACCTTCTTAATGTGTATGGAAACAGTTACGGTGTACTCGCAGTCCACACACACACACATTAGTACTGCGGTGACAAAACAGACTAATTACTGAAGTGACTAAAGATAGTTAATTTGAACTAAGTGGGCGGTAATAAGTTTTCCTTCAAGTCGTGTTTAGAATAAGCTGCAGACAACAAAAGAGCTGCATTCACAGCTTCTGCAGGTCCCAGTGCACATGTGAAATTCAATCATCTGTGTCGCTATGTGGAACTGCTGACTGTTGAAACCTGTATTGGCTAAAGACCATTTATATAGAGAGTGAACTTAGCAGTGTCAGTCCCCTTAGAAAACTCTCTGCGAGAAAGTAGAGAAATATAGTTCCTTCTTCAGTAATTCTTCAGTCTTCAGTAATGAACCTTTAGTGCTTTCATTGTCTTTCTGTAGGATGGTTGATGTTGGTGGGCAGCGTTCTGAGAGGAAGAAATGGATCCACTGTTTTGAGAATGTCACCTCTATCATATTCCTTGCAGCCCTCAACGAGTACGATCAGGTCCTCTACGAGAGTGAAAACGATGTACGGTCATTATAGTTATAGTTGATCCTTTCTTTGATTCTTGTCCAACCTTGTCCAAATACAGTTCATCGTCTAAGCCTGTCGCCCCTCTTTCAGAATCGACTCCAGGAGAGCCTCGCCTTGTTTAAGACCATCACCTCGTGGCAGTGGTTTCAAGAATCCTCCATCATCCTCTTTCTGAACAAAACAGACCTGCTAGAGGAGAAAATCCAGCATTCGCATTTAGCTTCCTACTTTCCAGAATACACAGGTAAAGCATGCCCCCAGTTTGCTCTGCATGTCTTCAGAACAACCATAACTGTGTTCAAAACTATATTTGAGTATAACTGGCATGAAGTGAGTCAGCCTTGAATATAGCAGATAGCTGACCCTCCCTGAGCCTGTTTCTGCCAGAGGTTTCTTCCTGTTAAAAGGGAGTTTTTCCTTCCCACTTTCACCAAGTGCTTACTCATAGGGGGTTTTCTGATTGTTGAGGTTTTCTCTATATTATTGTAGGGTCTTTACCTTACAATATCAAGTGACTGAGGTGAGTTTTATTCTGATTTATTTGTATAAAGTAAAATTGGATTCAATATTTATGTATTTAAACTGTTAGACTACAGAAGCAATGACAAGCTGTGTTAATCATTTTTTAAATTACTGTCTGTACATGAATTAATCAATCCAGCATGCACCCTGTCAAATATTTGATAATTAAAGACATTAAAGATTTGTGAAGATGACAACTGATCGATTTGTGAAAGTCCACAATAGAGCACTATGCATATTGTGACTGATGTTAATGATAAGCACAATTATTAAGAATGAGTTAGTTCTTAAGTCTCAACTAAGACACACTGGAGAGTATAAAACTGTATTAAACAGTAACTGTGAAAGAGTGAGCAAGGAGGCTTTTCTAATTTTGACCACTTTCTCCCACGCAGGGCCTCGACAAGATGCTGAAAGAGCTAAAAAGTTCATCTTAAATATGTATGTGGAGCGGCATGTTGGTCGTCATAAAGCCCTTTACACGCACTACACCTGCGCTACAGACACGGAGAACATCAGGATTGTGTTCAAATCAGTCAAAGACACACTCCTCCAAGAAAACCTGGAACAGTTCAACCTCGAATGACAGAGGCTAATGGACCAAGTGATGGTTTCACTGTGGAGAGCAAGAACACTGGTCGTAATCATGTTGTAACATTTTTAAAAAGACAAAAAAAAAAAAATCTTTAATGTGCTGTCAGCTGCTTGTTCAAAAACATCAAAGAGAGGCATTTAGGCAGCAGTGTCAGGTAAGGTGCATTTATTTCATGACTGTAACAGGGAGCAATTGTCTTTCTTTGTGACACCACTTTATCATAACTGGTAAAGTAAGCCCATTTTTTTCTTCTGCTATAGGAGAAAAATGTTATCTTGAATTGTTACACAGGGTTCCTTTCATTCTGTTACTGTTTGATGGAGAATAAGCACACGGCATCAGATTCGCTTTACAAAGTCTGGCAGGAATGTGGCCCATCCTGCCTTACAGCTCCTCATCCTGTAAGGCAGGATGGGCCACATTGTAGCTCCTCACTGTGGGGGGAAACTACAATGGCTTTAATTTGTTTTTTCATTATTGTATTTGGATACTTTTAACAAACGTTTTGCCTCTAAAATGATTAAAACCACAATCATGTAATATGTATTTCTATAAACTGATTCATGCTGCTTCCCCATTGTTGTCACTTTATAGAGAACTTTATTTTGACAAAAGTAATTAAAAATATATATAAAGAACAAAGTGTATGTTCAGAAATCTATGACTGATCTCACGCTGTAGGACAGCAGCTGCTGACAGTGATTAACTAAAGGCAGTTTTCCCAGACACCTTCACGTCAGGCGTGGTTACACTGAGTGTGATTATAACCTTTGTACCATACAATGGTCAACAATGAGGTCTGACAGGCTGATCTCCGTCTTCCTGTCCTAATTACTTGGGATTAAACTTTGGTAAGTGAAACAGGCTTTCAACGAGGTTTAGAGAAATGCGTGTTTGGGCATGGATATCTAGGAACCAGCTGATTTCACCTGTGTTGTGTTTTAAGGGTTGAACAGTTCAGAGCTAACGTAGAAGGAAACATTAGAAGTAGCCTAAGAATCAGTGGATTGTCAAGCATCAGCTGTTTGCTTCTGATTGGACAATATTTTCAAGCATGTGGTGAATCCTATGAATATTATCTGCACACGGAGCTGGCAATGACAGCTCCTTTTGTCACCCTGAGGGCAAACAGCTCTCTGGGGCTCACAAATCAACAGTCAGACATTAAAAGCAGTCCCGCACTTGTCGTGAATAGTAGTAGTTCAGAAACCTCAGCGTGCACCCACTTCATAATGACAGGCAAATACACTCCTCCTATATGTATGTATAAGCTGGTGTGCAAAGAGCTGTTGCAGCAGGTGATCGCCCTTATTTGGTAGTGGCCCAGATCATGTGACCACAAAATGGTGGAAGCTGTGAGCTGTTTGTAAGCTGAGCATCTCCATCGAGAGGCTGGAAGCAGGAAGCAGGCAGGGAACTTGGAAGTACATTCATGCTCTGAGACGCAGGAGGACAGAGATTCCCGAGCCCCAGAAGCGGTGAGTAGATGGCTTTTATTTGGGGGAGGGGGGTGATAAAAAGAAGAGAAAGAAGGGATATGCTCTATTTTTTTTTTCCACAGCCAGCAGACAGGAAGCGAGGGAGAGGGAGGGGCTGCTGGCATCAGCACTGTGGTCCTACGCTGTGCTGGGGAAGTGGATCTTAAGCAAATCAGCATCCTCAGCGGAAGATATATGATGCTGGGTTTTGTTATTCTGCATTATAGGGCTGTGTATCAATGTGTATTTATTTCCTTGTGGGCACAGATACAGTAGACAAACAGTGAATCATGGCACTCATCTCCACTGGACAGGAACAAACCATTCAGCATTTTTCTGTTGCAGCTGCTAATGCAATCGTATTTTTCTTAATCCAGATGAAATCCTGCCGATGAGGAACAAGGACTTTCCCTTTTCATGCGAAAGAGCGCACGTGACTCTCGGTGAATTTGCATCCGTGCCCAATCTGTGCTCAGGCAAGCGTGCCGTCATTTGATTTGAATGAGCACTAGGAGGGGAAAAAAAGGAGAGGAATGAAGTTGTGATGTAACGAGCGTCGCCGTTTCCCCGACTCCACCTTCCACTTGTCACCCTGCCTCCTCCACTTTAATCACAGAGGGAGAAGACCTTTAACCTCAGAATCCCCCCCCACCCCATCCCTTGCTCTACTATCTCCCTCTCCCATCTCACCACTCCTCTTAAACCCCCCTCTCCATTCCCTGATAGCTTTGGAGAACTATTGATCAGAAAAGTGTAATCAATACACTTTTTTAGATATGAAGGTGTTAGTACACTTATGGATGCGCTTGGATTGTTTTTTTTTTCTTACGCTCGCACTGATATTGATAAAGCCAAACTGTAATTTTTCACTCTATAAAACAGCGTTGATATAGATCCCAGAGATAAGATTTTTTTTGTTGTGTCCTCTGGCTGACAAACATAGATAAAGACACGATATTGATCAGAAAATGTTGTTGGTTAAATTATAGCACTCAAATCAAATCATATTTTCTGCTCTGCAGCACTATTTTGAAAAGTGCTTGGGGATTTCTGAGACGTAACAGGAATGCTTCCATTAAAATGGATCATATTTTAGTTTTTCTCAATCCACTTCAGATTCATATGTAAAAACATATATATTAATATTTACTTAAGTGAGTAATACTGGACCATATGTTTAAATCCTATTATAATGAAAACATTTTATTAAGATGCCTCTTGAGGAGACGTGGGGGAGTATTATCAGCAAAAACTAACTTTGCTGGCTCAGAATGAGCTTTTCTGGGGTTCAGTCCAAGTACAATAAAGGCACTGAGTCTGCATTATAATATTTGGCAGAAATCAGTGTGTTTTCCTGTTATTTCTGACTATCCCACCCCCTCAGCACCCCAAAATTTTATTCTTTAGTAAATTTACCCCAATTAACTTGAAAAAAAAAATGCTTAATTTGGATCTGAATAAAAACCTCATGAGAGGCTGCCAGAAATCGTCTTTTCAGGAAAAACGCTTGCAAAATAGTTTGATCTGATTAAACGTCAAAAGTACGCTGTTGCAATTTATACTGAATTATAGAAGAATTATAATATTATAATTTTATTATTGATGTGTTAAAGTGTGCAGCATCCTTGGCTGAATGCTGGACTCTTGATGCTTCAAAGAAACTTTATTAAAGATGTAGTTCACTCAGATTTTCAGGGAAGACATCGTAAGAGCTAGGAAGAAAAAACAAAATATTGACACCCTAAACTTGATAAACTGCACAACATGGCATTTGAGCTTTATCTCACATATCTGATGGTCTCATTTTGCATCTAAACTTCTATAACACATCAAAACGAGGCTACAAATCCTTTCACTGATTCACTATATTAGATTGATAGCTTATAGCTACATTTATCAAACGACATTATGGTTAGACATAACTTATTACATGAAAAGAAATATGGTCAAACCTTGTGTCACTGTCAGCCAGGTACTTATTAACACAGGTAACGCTCATTTTCTCTGTGCTTAAACCACACTTCAACTCTGTCGCTAATCACGCTTTCTTACTGAACCTCTTTCCTGTTTTATCGTTCTTTCAAAATAAAAGCGTAGGCTTCAAAACAAAACTACCAGGTTAGCCAACAGATTGAACTTAAAAAATATTTATGAAACAAATATATGTAAAAATACTGCTCAAATATGTCCGATCATCTAAAGGTAATTTGCGATGTGTTACTGTTGGTACTACCTGTTGATCCAATGTGAACAATTTTATCAGTTTAAAATAATCCATTGCATTTTATCATATCCACTCTCTGGTAACATTAGTGGTTAAACATTGCTAGGTTGGATGTTTTTGCCTTCAGAACTGCCGAAATCCTCCACAAAGTGATTTTACTACATGTTGAAACATGTTGAAATGTCAGGATCACAAAGTTGTTGAAGATTTGTTAGCTGCACATCCATGCTGTGAATCCCCTGTTCCACCAAATCCCAAAGGTGCTCTATTGGATAGAGATCTGCTGACTGTGGAGGCCATTTGAGTACAGTGAATTCACTGTTATGTTCAGGAAATGAGTTTGAGATTATTATAATTTTGTGAGATGGTATATCGTCCTGCTGGTACCCGTCATTAGAAGACGAGCACACCATGTCACTTAAATCATTTTTCTTTCCTAATCTGATGCTTGGTTAGGGGGTTACTGAGTGTATTTTGCATATGTTATGCAACCAAAGCTGTCGATGTGGTGTAAAATTAAGTTAATTTTTTTTTTACAAATTTCACCCTGAACTTTAGTGAATTAGACGTATAACAGAGCATGAAATGAAAAAACTCAACTTTCCACTCACTAGTAGCTTTTAAATTTGCCATTTATCTCAACATTACCAAGACTCTAACAACCAGTCTATCTAACTCAGTCATTACATAAAGAGGTATCACAGGCGGCAGATAGCACACACAGTAGTCTGGGTGCTCTCCAGGTGTGTTTTTCTATCATAAGAGTTCATTTAATAACTGTAATTATCTTCTCGCAGGTCCTCCTGGGGATGGACCTGGCATCAGGGAGTAAAATGAACTCTGAGGGGGATGATGGCAGACCAGGTGAGCGCGAATCAACAAATACCCTTAATAGCTAAAAGAACACTGTGACATTGCATAACTGTTTCTGTTTTTCTTTTCTTAGTCCCTCCTACCTCTCTACCTCTGCAAGGAGGAGCCTCACAGAGAAAAAAACTATCTGCGCCTCGTATCAGCCTGTCACTGGACCAGAGCGAGGATGACTTCGGAGAGACACCAGATGATCTAGACATTAATGTCGACGACCTCGACACTCCAGATGAGGGGGATTACCTCGACTACACAGACCATGAAATGGACTGGGAAGGTGGGTGACTCTGAATGCTAGAATGCTAACACTGTGAGTTTGATGACCTGAAAGATCGCGATGAAGGTGGGGCACGCAGAATTACAAAGTGATACAAGCATTTTATTCTCCTCCTTCTGCACAACAAGAGCAAGACTTTTATTCTGTAACACTAACAGCTAATGTTAATATGCTTCATTACTTTACCAAGAATTTAATTGATGTGTTAAAGTGGAAAACCACAGTTACTGATCTATTGATCTTTTTAAAATCAGTCTACAATTTACCCACAATGCATCATTTGGTCTTTTTCTTATCAGATCCCAATACTGCCAACAGGAGTGCTACCAGTGAAGTCTACAATACAATCCCAACATACAGTGCTGAGGAGGAACGCCAAGATGGAAAACTGTGGAGGACTGTCATCATTGGGGAGCAGGAACACCGTATCAACATGAAACTCATTGAGCCCTACATGAAAGTCATCTCTCATGGAGGTGACTCAAGTTTTGTCTCACAGTCTGAGCAGATCTTCCTCCTTAGCTCCGGCTGCTGGGGTCATGTGAGCCCTGCAGACACTGCTCTCAACTCATTTCACTTTTTAAAATCAATTCACAAGTGTAGTTTTTCTTTTGCAAAGTAGTTACTACATTTACAGTAAAGTATAGTAAAGGTGTTAACATTAGGATCCATCAAATGGTGCACTCTCCCTTAAACCCCAACCACTAGAACTGAATACCAGTCCAAGCCAATTGGGTAAAAGACGTTGCTTTTTATAGCAAAGATTGAAATACAAGCTGAATCTGCATACAAAGCAGGTGCAAAGTGTCCCCAGTCACTTTGTACCTGAAAGATTTGTTGTCACTTGAAGCAGAGAACAGTAGAAGTCAGTGGTCTTGTTGCAGCATTTTAGATCAACTAATTGAACTAGTTTTTCAGTATCACTCTGAGACAGGATTTAAGGAACTTGGAAAGATGTTGCACAAATGCATGACAGTCCTACATATTTATATAATATGCTAATTGAAGGACATTCTAATAAATAAAAAAAATGACTCCAGGACTCCTCATGGTGTTAGAAGAAAGAAAAGAAAGAATTAGATTGAGGAACCTTAGTTTCATGAACCCTAGAGGTAACTATGTGAAGACTATGGCTTTTTAAGATGAATAGCCCTCTTGAGGGCCATTGTGAATAGATGAGATGAACAAAAATAAAAAAAAGTGTGACCTCAAGCCTCCTGCCACACAGAAAACCAGAAATAAATCAACAAATTTATAATCATCTAACACACAGTATTTCTCAATTGTAAGCATGCTTTGCTATTGGATTACAGAAGAAAGCCAGGTTAAAAAAGTATTTATGTTAGGTTTACTGCATTACAACCTTGTCATGTTAATGAGCTGCCAGTTCTCATCTAACTAGACCATTGAAGGACGTAGCATTTTGGAAATACCTCATCCCACTTTGGCAGTAGACCAAGTACAAATAAGGAAATGCAGGCTGTAGATGAAGACAACTGATAACCTTTTCAGCACGAATTTTTAAGTCATGTTTCCCTGTGTCACCTGCATGTTACAGTAATGTGATTCATGTGGGCAAAGTGGCCATTTGACTGCTGTGATCCAGATCGACTCACTGTGAGCATACAGGCATGATAAATCAAAGTAACAACTGCTCTTTCACCGGGCATAAGGGGTCAGTGAATGGTTCAAAAATAAAAATGATGTGAACTGTGCAGTGCTGTGCAATCGTATACTTGTACACAACCGTGTGTGAGTATAATGCATGAAAACCACAGGGGGACCTGGATCTTAAATTGAGACCAGTCACTAAGTCACACATTATTGGTTTCACAGGCAGGGGCCCCATGTCTATCTCTTCCCCCTCTGTGGTGCCTTAACCACGAGCTCTGGTTAGTCTGTGGGTGGATTGACCATGAGGGTGGAAATATGCAGGCCATGCATAACCCACTGTGCTCTGCGTTGCAGGTTTAGTGAAACGCAGCTGTCTCATGGAAACAGAGACGTCTGTCACTGAAAATTCAATCTCACCAGCTCTGTCATTTTGATAAAAGACCTGCTGTCTGAGTGACACCAAATCTGGTAATGAATGGCTTTGTGAATAGACGGAAATTACATTAATCAGAAAAGTAGCGAGAGGAAACAGGGCAGAGAGACAGATGGACAAAAGATAAATAGAACAAAAAATAAAAGAGCAATCAAGTTCTCGCCAAAGGAACTCTTACTACTTTTATTTTTGTGTGTGCTTTTTATCAAGGCTACTATGGCAACGGAGTGAACGCCATCATCGTGTTTGCTGCTTGTTTTCTGCCAGACAGCGACCGAGAGGAGTACCATGAAATAATGGAGAACCTCTTCCTGTGAGTATCAAAAAGCGGTGACTAACACGCTCTTTAAACGACTCTTTGTTTTTTCCAGTGTTTTGCTTTGGCCCCGTTAAATTCAGCCACATCGTTCGGTGCATATCCTGTTTTTGTAGCAGTGTTATTCATTTGCTTTTTCATTTTTGCAAGCAATGATCGACCATCTGATCATGACTGATCTATATATATATAAACATAAAAATATAAACATATTAGTTTATGGGTAAAACTTTGAAAATTTGGGAATAAACCAGGAATCATCCTTGATGTCACCAAGATGTATAAGGCAGCGCCACAGACTGTATATTAACAATGGGCATAGCCACTATGACATCACTCATTGGTTTGTTATTCATTTAAACATTTAGGTCTTTGCTATCACATTACCATATTTGGGTATAAGTTTGCTTTCATGCTTGATTAGCAAACTGGATCTATTGATTGTATGTGCGCATCCCAAAGATACTGATTTCTTTTAATTAGTACTAAGGAGCAGTTTACCAATTCCCTGACACTGGAGCTCAGGACTTCTTGTTTACTTTTTACCTACAAAACAAGCCATATTTTTTCAGCTACTTTTATTTAAAATGTTTCCAAAGGCACTAATCAATCAAGCCAGGATTGTGTTTATTTGTGGTGCAAGTTAGTTTTACTTTCAGAGAGAGAGGATATTAACTTGCTTTTGGAGTCAGCCAGCTGGCACTGGCAACAACATGAGCGAAAGGCTGCAATTAAAAAAATCTGTTTAATGTATTTTTCACCTTAAGTGGGTTTTGGATTGATGCTAATATCAACATATTAACATACTTACAATGATAATGTTAACATCCTGAAGGTCAGGTAAAGCTACAGTCACACTCAGGAAAAAGTGGTTTGACACTTAAAATTAAAGCGAATGTTTGCAGTGATCTTATGATGTAATTGCATTTGAACTCTCCAGCCACTTGTAGTCACTTGCCATCTTCAAAGTGATGTATCAAGATGGCAATAAACACCAATAAGAAGGAGTCAGTTTGCTATCAAGTAAAAAGGGTCAAGTTGGGAATTACATGAACCTTAAAACTTCATTAGAACTGAAGAAGCCTCTTGGATGAGACATAAAACGTCTTCCTGAGTCCTGCTGAAACCTCATCAATTTGATGCAAAAGTTCATAAATTCCTTCACAAATTGCTGCAGGAAGGTGATTTAACTGCAAAATGACAGGTGCCTGGCAAACCTTCCTTTTATACAAGAATATAATCAGAATAAAACTAGTTGGCAACCAGATAAAAAACTATTTGCAAACCTTGGTCTATCTCCCTGAGAGTGATTGCAGTCATTCCAAGTCAGAGCATTTTTTTTGAAGACAGGTTGCCTCCTACCAGGTGACCTGTGCAATTGCACAATTTAATCTCGCCCTGAGATTAAAGGCATTGGTCGTCTCTACTTGCAGAAAAAAATTCAATGTAATCACTGGGCAACCACTGAATTTTCTGAGTTGCTATCCTTTTTTTATTCTAGTGTGAATGAACTGTTGCTCACATTAGATTCATTTTGCGCACAAAGTAAACATATGCGTCGGATGTCAATGCCAAATTATCCAGTATTTCTCAAACAACTATAAAATGTGTAAAAACCACAAGTATGTACCTCATTGTGGCTATACAAAAAGTCACACAATCACACAGCCTTGTCCATATTAAAGTACTAATATGTACTCATTTGTGCAGTTGGCATTCAGAAACAGGATAAAGAGTCGAAATCACGGATTCTTCCTTACAGTCTAACACTGCGTGTGTAAATACGTTTGGATAGTCTGACTCAGCACTCACTACAGGCATCAGTGGCAACATTTACAGTACACATTTTGTAAACAAGTTCTTGTAGATTTTAGTGTTATGTTACAAGCATAGACCTGCGCCTTTTCTAGTCAGCAGAGGGGGGCACTCTGATTGCAACAAGAAGTCCGATTGAACAGAAAGCTATTAGAACATGAACCTTCTTCTCATGTGATCATTCATTTATGACCTCAGTTTGAATGTAATATGGTTGAATTGCTAGTTTGGAGTCTTCTTTATTATAGAAGGATGTTAACTGTACTATTCATTTTATAGTAAAATGTGCAATAAAGCACTTAGGGACGGTCATAAGCCGGTTTCCAAAAAACAGTAGGATAACAACCTATTACTGACCTCGAGGCTTCAAGACGGGGGTCCACAAAAACGGATGATGTATTTAAAGTCTAAAAAATTGCAAAAGACTAAATGCATCACAATGGAACAGGGTCATTAAACTCTTGTATTACTTGGATGATGAACTGAGAGTTAATTTGAAGGATTCTTGTGATTGACGGGCACTTGAACAGCTGTAACATGTAACGTCCAACCCACAGTAGTCAAAGTGTCATGCCAGCCTGTGGGAAATACACAGCTGTGTTTGTGGTCTTCCAGTCAAAATTGGTTCATGGCAATGTAGCATCGAAATGCATATGACAAAAGCAATGTGTGTGTGAATGTAATTATCAAATTAAGGACGTTTTTGCTGTTTCAATCAGCCATGACACTCCTGCACAAACACAACTTTCTAAATGAAGTGATTAAAATTCAGTGTGAGTCTAGCTTGTTTGCTAGGACCTCCCGTGTCGATATATCCACTGTTGTGCTGGCACAGTGGCGCCTCATGCTTGGACAGTGTGCTAGGGATCCCACAGGCTGTTCTGTGGAAGATATTGAGTGAGCTGGCATATCCGAGAGTTCTGGAAAGAACTGAAAGGAGGTAAACCGTACTGTCTGCAGTTTCTGATGCCAGATGGCTTGAGGTCTGAATCTGCGCGAGGAGGAGTAACTGTAGCTGGGTGCTGAACGGTATTCAGTTTGATGTCAGTGGGAGATGATCAGAATATTCAGGAAACAGAGTGGATCAGCAGTGCTGGTCTGTAAGCAAGCTGGGGAATGACATTTGATCAGGAGGAGAGGAGAGCCAGTGAAGTTAGATGAGTTATTGAGGAAACTAGCTGAGGAGATTGTCAAGTTATTTTCAAAGCAGGCGACAAAGTTCCCTGCTGACTGCGAAGACAGAGAGGAGGTGGTGGAGGGACTGCGGAAAAAAACGAGAAAGCGATAACAGTTTCTTATGGTTTGAATTAGAGAATTGGATTTTCGGAAAAGTAGAAGTCTGATCGAGCTTGTGAGATTGATGCAAAGAAGGAAAGAGGAAGCAACATTTTTGCCAATTTCTCATTGCTGACTTCAGAGGGGAGAAATGTTTAAAATGCTGTTAGTTGGTTTTTTCAAATTGAGGGTAAGACTTGTGTCCTATTTCCTCATATTTTTTGCATTGAGCATTCAAATAAAAGTTACTCCTATATTTCACCATTTTAACACATAATGCCAGAGACTTTCGAACTCCGCTTGCTTTTGATATTTTTAAGTTTTTGATTGAATTACAGTTTAGCCCAGGTGAGTTTCTGCAAGGCATGATGCTGTTTCACATTAATGTAGTTACAGTTCTGTTTGTCTAAGTCAGCCATTCCCAAAGTCAAGAGTGCTGAGACCCCCTGAAAAACCAAAAAACCCATGACGTCCACCATAATACAAGAGAAAAAGAAACTTCATTATAGAGTCAGAGTAATGAGTAATATCACAAGCTAACCTAAAATAAAACCTATAGCTAAATATGCAACTTAACATACTTTTGAGTAATCTCAATTTGAATTTCTGTTATTATTGTGTCTCATCTGCAAGACCTTCGCAGCAGCACACCAGGTGGCCCCAGCTTACACTTTGGGACTCACTGATCTGCATTTATTGAGAGTGTTAAAATTTGTAAACTGTTAGGGGCACAAACCACGAAGCAACAATGACACCAGTGTCAGTGTGTAAAAATGGTAGTTTCTGCAGTGGCCACTTGAGGCAGGCTGCAAAACCAAATCAGTCCTATAGACCCCACCATGCTAACTTCAGGGATGTAACAAACACGTTTAATGCCAGGTACAAAACACAGTTTTGCTTCTCATAACATTTCAGAACTCAGTTGTTTGGTCTTTGTGTAGACTTAAATTTTGAGGCGTGTATCCCAACATGCACTTTATTTCCAGTAATTGAAATTTACCTCTTGAGAAAGCCTGATGGAGAATATTGCTTGGGGTACAGTTCCTCAAAAAACTGTGCTGCTCGTTTAGTCTGTAAAGGCTAGCAACTAATGAAGTTCGTTAGCATTAGCTGAAAGCTTAGCGCTTCTCACTCTCATCCAACTTAAAGCTTAAAAAACCAACGTGGCTCAAAACACACTCAGTATACCCATCCTTTTTATACAGTCTACACAGCCTGCATTTAGTATTTAGAGCTAAATGGCAAGTAGGCTAAACTACAACATGGTGAACATGTTAAATATTACTAGTACATGCTACGGTATTGTTTGGGCCTGTGATTTTAGCCTGTTGTTAGGTGGTTGGTAGGCAACAAAATGACTTATATACCCCTGAGAATAGGAAAAAAAGAATCTTCCAATTGAACTTGTGATTTCCTGCCTCTTTGGAGCTACAAGAGGCCACCCAAACACATGAGATATCAATGGAAAGCCCAGGATGTCCTCTATTTACACCAGGACTTAGTAAGGTAGCTCAAATAAGTCAAAAGATATAGACCAAAAACAAATGTCAATTACATTAAATTAAGATAATGCTGCTAATGCTATAGATGCATAAATGCTACAAATGGGTTATTGGTTGGTGGTTTAGGGGCCTAAGATGTACCTGTATGCCAAGCTTGGTTGCTCCACTCCTGATGGTGTGGGCGGGGTTTGAGGATAGAGAGAGAGAGAGTTTTCGTCTTACAGTAAGATTTGTACATAAAATGTATTTATATACTGTAGCACCTTTCTAAATCAGGATCGCAAAGTGCTTCACAATAGCAGTCAATTCAAATATTAACACAGTAATATTATCTACTAGTCAAAACCAAGCCTATACAAATACGTCTCGAGCTGCTGTTTAAAAGTGTGTGCAAGTTGGCATGCTGGTGCTTAGCTAAAAGCACTGTTCTTTAGGGAGTGTAGAAATCAGCAATGGGTCTAAATACAACATTTTACCCTTTTGTATTCCAGAAAAAAAATGGTATGAACCCCTGGTTTAAAGCCAGAATAGGGGTCAGGGTTATCTAAGTAGTACTTACAGGAAGGGTGAAGCTTCAGAAAATTAATTTGTGTGTACTCATGTGTGCGTTTTTCCAGTTATGTGATCAGCACACTGGAGCTGATGGTGGCAGAGGACTACATGATTGTATACCTGAATGGAGCCACACCCCACAGAAGAATGCCTGGACTTGGTTGGCTAAAGAAGTGCTATCAGATGATTGACAGAAGGTCTGTCCTGTTCAGTGGTATCACTGCTATGCGATACTACATTGGTTTTGTGAGAGAAGCCCTGAATGACTAAGAACATTTGCAGCTTTGCAGAATGAAAGTGAAAACTGATGCACCAACATTTACATAATACTTTGGCATGTGATGTTATCCTCAGGCTCAGGAAGAACTTGAAATCCTTCATTATTCTCCATCCATCGTGGTTTATCAGGACCATTCTAGCCATTACCAAGCCATTCATCAGGTAAAGAATACTTCACTTTTAGCTGGCACGCTATCAGTATTTGTTGTGGTCTGGTGGTTGGTCCACTGTCTTGTTCTAAAGATTGCTGCTGGATCTTGACACGTATTAAAACAATTAAGGCTGCTTAAAATTATTACACTGAGACAATTAGCTGCTAATGTGACTCCAGACCTTTTAATATAGTGTAACGGAGTAATGCACATTTATTGCTTTTATCGTGTTTCTGTTATGTAGATCTTTAATTGTGTGTGTGTGCCTATGTAAAAATGGTCATTTTTTGTGCACATGCTTGTGATGCCTCAGCACCAAGTTCAGCAGTAAGATAAAGTATGTAAACAGTCTGGACGAGCTGCAGGAACTCATCCCGATGGACTGCATCCAGATCCCAGAGTGCATCATTAGGTGAGTCCCTTTAAACCTTTAAACACAACACTGCCTCCACCTCCTCTGAGCCCAGATGGTCTTTTAAATAAGTCTATTTTCATCTTGTCATTTAAACTCTAACATCTAGACTCGACAAGCAGCTGAAGGAAGCGGCAGAGAACTCGAGGTAAGCATCGACCCTCCTGCTCGCATTACTTATTCTGCTTTTTTTCTTCTCTCTCTCTTTTTTTCCATCTACAGTTGAAGCGCTCTCTTATCAGACAACTCACTTTTTAGATCACAGGGATTCTTCTGCTGGATCAGGGCCCAATTGGATTTGGCTATAGTTGCAATTACAGGAGAGAGAAAGAATTTGCTAAAGAGGCTAAATGCATTGCTTTCATCTCATTTATCATTACAGCAAAAATAAATGAGCCAGTCCTTATAGCACAGTGATCTATTGCACTGATAATAAATGTAGAAAAGAAGCAGTAGAATTCCCACACTAATCACCGGCTGACTAACTGTGCTCTGAAGCGTAAGTTGCATGCACCTGCAAATTCAGCGCATGCTCGTGTATTACAACAGTAAATTCTGCTTTAACAACCTTTCAATCCCCGCCCTCCCCCGGCCCGATCAAGAGTGAACAGTTTTCTGCAGGGATCCGAGCCAACTGCAGCAAGCAGAACAGAGTAAGTCCTCGAAGATGTTTAAGTTCACACATAGAAGACAAACGGCCTTGTGTCAGCAGTCTGTCACTACTACATAAACACACCCATCTCTAATGTCTCTGCTTTGTACTTTCATCTTCCCAGCAGACCAGACGCAGCTGGTGCCAGCGGCTCGTAAATCCAAACATCCTGAATAGATGGGTCACCTCGATGCTCAGAAGTCACTGTTGTATTGAATGGGCGCATCTGGAAAATTGTGTAGCTACTGTGTGTGCGTCTGTCAGTGTTTTGTCAATTACACACTGGAGTTTAATAAGAGAATACAACTTACAATAGCACCTGATCACGATAAGATCTTTAACGGCTGCTGTAGCACCTGCTGTACCTTACACCTGCAGTCCTGATATACATGTAGTCTTAAGTGTGATTTTTTGTTTTGGGAGCATCAGCAGACTAGTGCCATCGCTCACTTTAGGGTAGGGATTTCAATTACACACTAGACAGCGCACTGCGCAAATCCATTTGTAGAGTCTATAGTGTTGTAGTTGTGTGCATGAGAAGCAGTGAAGCAATAATATCACCCTTTACTGGTTACTCAGTCTCAGTATTTCTGATGAAGAAACTACTTCTGTGTACGCAGTAAAAGCACAGGGTGCCTTGTGCCATGGAAGATGACCAACTGGCTTTTGACCAATCCAAACCTCTTTCTGGAAAATTAACCATAAAACTAGATATTTTACCTTTATAGAGTTAATCTAAGACTAAGAAGGAATAACTTAATTATTATATGAAGCTGTCAGTGCTATGTGACAGCATGTCTTTTTAGTCGTGTTCTGCAAGTGTGTGTGCGTGTCTGTGCGCACGCATGCATGTGTCTTTCTGTCTATACACGTCGAAACTCATCCTCAGTTTCTGCTTGACGACCAGGAAGAATCTCGGGTGAGAGTAGCGATGGGATCTTTGATAAGCACATCTTTATCTGTGTGTGTCCACACGCATGCGTGTGTGCGTATCTGTGCATCAGTGCATGTCCCCCTCATTAGATAACCGATGGTCCTCTTGCACAGTCTATAATGGTGTACTGAGGGGATGCAAAGAAATTGTTGATCACTGGCTAGTAATTCAATAAAAATAAATCGATTCAAGTCTGAATGTATTTTATCATTTCTTTGTCTGCCAAATTACAAATCAGCCACTTTCAACCTGGTGAAGTCACGAGTTGCTCTTTTTTCCTAATGGATTTGTTTGCAAAACTTTATTTGAACAGAATAACCAGGATAACACATACTCAAATTAAATATCAACAACAATAAGCACATGGGTAAAAGAGAAAAACAAACATAAACAGGGTGATTAATCAAATTTTAAACCCCAATCCAACACAATTATACATGGTAATATGATCAATGAAACCATCACAACAAGTAAACTGCCACGATGAAATGTTAAAGATACGCAGAAATCTTCGTGCTACAAACCGGGTGTGGCGAATAAAGCTTAATTTTGTTAATTTTATTTTAAAAAAAAGGAAGTTTGGGAGTATTAAATACATTTTACTGTTTTTAAATGCAACACATTTCATTGTGTGAATGCAGTTATAAAAACAGAGCTCATTATGAACAGCATCTCATGTTTCATTTGGTCAGGCTCATTCAGTAAAGGATAAATGACTCTGTCCCTCGGGGGAAGGGGGAGACAAACAGCACTGGGGAAGAAACGAAGAAGGAAAGAATTGCAAAAGAAATCTTATGAGATGGAAAGCATCACGTTCACCGGAACGTGTAGCTTTCATCGTCGTACTCCAGCTCGTCCTCGTTGTCCTCTCCCAGCTGTCCGTATCGGAACTTCCTGTACACTGTGCCATCCTGGCCCATGTAAACAATGTCCTCATCTTCATCATCGTCGTCATCATTGTCATCATCCTTATTCCCTGAGCGACGTTCACTGAGGTCGACCAGCTGGGACTCCTGAAATCGGCCGCCAGAGGAGCCGGCTCTGCCGCTGTAAGAAGAAGCAGAGCTGTAGCCGCCTCCGTATCCCCCACCGGAGCCCAGCTTTTCATAGCCACGGGGAGGGATGTCTGAGCGCACGTTTTTCAAGCGGGAATGTCTGATAAGGATGACGACGGTGACCAGAACCAGCACCAGCAGGACGCAGGCTATAATGAAGACTGTCAGGTTACCTCTGGCCTCCTCTTCCTCCTCATTCCTGAATGCCAAGTTGGTGCTGAGAATGCACTCACCTGGAAAGAAAACAGAAGTTTAGACACTGATGCAAAAAGTAACTGTGGTACCTGAACAGGAGCTTTAATGATAATAAAACTGAAAGGGCAGTCAACAGATTTTGTGCAGGCAGTGAAATTTCCTTGGAATGAAAAGTACCATGAATGTCTTTAGTGGCTCTGGAGGGAGCTTTTCAAAATCTGAAACAAAATGTGAAATATGAAAGCTTTTGTAGGTGCTCCTGGTTTCCAAAAGTAAAAAAATGTGATATTCACTGTGAACTTTTCTACAGTTTGAATCAAAGTGAAGCTCTGTTGGTTGGAAACACTGGTGGAAAAAGGTTAACAAGCCCATCAGAAAATACCCTTCTCTGTAAAGAAAAGCTAATGGAGAAGCTTGTGTTTGTAAAACTTGGTTTCATGGGAAGAAAAAACAATACCAGAGAAAAATATTTGGAGTAAATTATGCCCCACTCTTTTGCTTATAATTGCAGCAACAAAGGATTGAATTTACTACCAATCTGTCTACATTCATATTTGGAGCTACCTGCCATGCCAGAATTACAGAAAATATAATGTTACTGAAATAACTTCATAAAACTCATAGTCAGAGCTGGTCTACTAAATTTTCAGCAGAAAATGCTGTTTCTGTTTCAGCAGCGTTAAAGATAATGGTTCAATTAAATGCAGGTTTTACAGTTAAATCCATAATTTGTTTGGTTTGTTAGGACAATTTTTGCAGTTTTGCCATTGTAATATTAAAAATGAGGCCCATATAGGGCTGGGCGATATATCGAGTTTTTAAAAAATATCGATATA
>NW_005187403.1:6425538-6439306 GCF_000239375.1 Pundamilia nyererei | reverse complement strand
ACGAGGTCATAATTAAGCTGAAAAACACAAATAAAAAACTACAAGTAGGCAAATCAACAATATTGTGCAATCTTAAAAAGCAGAGATATTGGCCAGCTCCGCAACACCAAATAGCCTGAAATATCACAGACGACAACTAAAGAGATGGTGACAGAGTTATTTCCATGGTTAAGAAAATCATGTTCACAACATCTAAGCTATTTAAGAACACTCTGGGAGTTAGGCATAACAGAGGTTTTACAACAAGGTGGAAACAACTGGTTACACTCAAGAATAAAAAGGCCATTTTAGACATCTAAAAGAGGCTACAAAATCTGGAGAAACAGCTTATGATCCAAAGCATATGACATTACCTGTCAACGGAAAAATTATGGCATGGGCATGTTTGGCTGCCAGTGGGAACGGGCCACTAGTGTTTATAAGTGATCAGGCAATCAGGATGAATTGTGAAGTGTACAGGGCTGTAGTCTCTGTTTAGATTCAGGCAAGTGTTGGGCAGTGCTTCTCAGCGCAACTAGATAATGAACCAAAGCATACTGCAAAAGCAACCCAAGAGTTTCTCAAAGCAACAAAACGGGATATTCTTCAATGAGAAAAACACTGATCTGATCTCAGCCCAAGCTTTTCAGTTATTAAACACAAAACTGAAATTACAAATAAATATGTCTTTTATTGACCTAATAGTAATATAAGCAGAGGAAAAAACAAGCTCCTCTTACTTAACAACTAAATGAAATAGCAACTCAGCTGCATTATGGGAAAAGTGTCCAACCTTTAACTGATCATTTCAAACCTGAGGATCTGAGGTCGTTATTTTAGGATCTCTCTTTTCTGGGGGACATTTTATAGACCAAGACATCAATCAACTGCTGTAATTTCAAAAAAAATAATTAAAAGATTGATCGCTAATGAAAAATGTAATTAACCACAACCTTTACTCGTCAAGAGATGTGATAAGTTTAATCTAAACATCTTCCCTCCCTACCTGTAAGACTTTATTAGTTTAACTCTTTCCCCCAAGAGGACCGCCTCTGTACCCACCCCAATATATCAATAACAACCATTAAATAGGTTCTGGGTTCTTCCTCAGCAGGCGGTGTAGGAAGAGATCATTCTCACTAACTTCTGATGCACAGTTCCCATTCCCAGTTGTTTTATTCTGGAAGCAGGTGTGAAATATGACACAAACTGCTCACATTCTAGCAGACGTGCAAGGGAAGAAAGAGTTAAGGAAGAAAATTACAACCTGAACACAATGATAACTCTCAGCATACAAGATAGAAGTTCAGCCTACCCCGTGTCTCTGTGCAGTTACAACAGTCTTGCTGCTGGGTTTTGGTGTCTTCCTCTTCATCTTCGTGGTGGCAACAAAGTAGACAGCGCCCTCCAGCCTCTAAAATAGCCTGAGCAGAACACACTGTGCAGTTGGACGGACCGGGTCCCCGACACTCCAGGCAGGAACTATCACAGTCTTCACACGAGTGGCTTGAACCCTGATGAAGGACAGGGGTGACTCAGAGCTACAGCATTTTTGCATCATAACTACTGATTCTTTGCTTCCAAAAGTTTTTTTTAAAATGCTGAATAAAAGCGCAACCAGCCTCTCAGCACAGTCAATTAACATTCATCTACCTGTCCAACAATTTCAATCCACAGCTTCACAGCATGAGCTGCGAGGTTTATTTAGAAATTGTGACACAGACAGTAATAATTTTCGCTGTGATGTTTGAGATTTCTCCTGGTGCAGTAATAACCCAGTCTGAATTACATTATGTGATACCTGGGGCCAAAGCATTCAAAGTAATTATTTTGCTGAACGACATGTACTCGTGTTTTTTTAATTTTTTAATGAAAAGTTAATATTTGTGAAATTAAAAATGCCGGTACCTTTATTATGGGATGCTGGCCTTTATCGCATATGGACTCACACCTGCCATATGACAGCAGGTAACCAGGGTAGCAGGAGTCACAGGACTCGGGAAGTTTTCCTGTAGGTACACGACAATGTAAAGGGTTAGCCTGATGATTTTCTGTGTTTTTATTACTGTCAAAAAAATGCTTAAAATGCTGTGTCAAACTTTTAATATCACCAGCCACCTTCTTTCATTTAACTTAAAGTTCAAATGTTTGCATTATTCTTTTATAAACAATTTAATCCAGGTACTCAAGGTTGAAGTAGCAAAAACTGCACTCACAGTGGTGTAAAAAAGGGTTTGCCCCCTTCCAAACCTACACGGCACTGTGTGAAACAATGAGTTCATTTTCAGTTTCTGAAAATAAACTATGTTTCACCACCCAGGGCTGATTACTGCCACAGCTGTTCATCAAGAAATCACTAAATTAGGACCTGGTTGACAAAGTGGAGCAGATCAGAAGATTCTCAAAAGCCGGACATCATGCCGTTTGGCTGGCCCATCAAAATCACTCCAAGAGCACAGCAACAACTCATTCAAGAGGTCACAAAAGATCCCAGAACACCATCTACAGAACTGCAGGGCTCACATGACTAAGGTCAGGGTTCATGGCTTCATCATATGAAAGAGACCTGGCTTAAATGGCCTGCACTGCACAGTTCAAAGACAAAAACCACTACTGAGCAAAAGGAATAGAAGGGATTGTCTCTTTTGTGCCAGAAAACATCCTGATGATCCCCAAGACTTTTGGGAAAATACTCTGTGGACCTCCAAAAGTTGATTCTGTTCATCTAGACGTGGCGTTTTCAGTGGGAGAAACATTTTGTCACTCATCCAAGTGACTTCTTCAGCCTCAGCTGACTGCAGGTTTCCCCAATCTTATAAACAGTACATTTGCATAATGAGTGAAACCAGCACCACTGAAGGAACAATGGGCTGGTTGATCAACAACCACTGATCAATGGCCATGAGTACCATTCACAGAGAGCTGTGGAATGGCTGCAATCACAGCATTGTAAGATGGTGACAGATGTACCCTTAGGCCCTCTCCTCGATCCAGAGATGGTCTTTACCTTTTCACGTAAATGGCCTCCTTGACTCCGCACTCAAACCAGCGTTCCTCCCTGTCCAGGATGTGCACATCCTCATCCTTGAAAGAGTGTCCACTGGCCTGTAGGTGTAAATAGACCACAGAGTCCTGGCCTGACGAGGTAGCTCTTCTGTGTTGTGCCGTCCGCTTCGCCAGAGGTTGTTTGGTTTCCCTGATGTATGAATCCTGGCAATCCTCCTGGCACTTAACAGCGTACACTATGTTACTCTGTTTGTGTCGGGGGACCCGATCCTTGGGGTGGACCAGTTTTTGGCGCAGCGTGTTTTGGGGTTTAAAAGCCACAGAGACCCGGCGTTTAGAAAAAATGCATCTCAAATGCTCCGATACTCCTGACACGTACGGGATCACTACAGGTTTTCGCTTGGGCAGCAGTTGTCCTTCTCTCCTGGATCGGCTGGAGCTTTCTTTAGGCGCCTTCCCAGCTTTGACAAAAGACCAGCTGGGATAACCACATTTACTCAGGGCCTTCTTGATGTGATGTTCTGCTGTGTCTGTGGGGATGGTGTTTGCTCTGTGCTGTAGCTTAAATACTGATCCGTATGTGTAGGTTTACGGTACACAACAGCTTTTAAATGTCCCCCATTACTGATGGAAATCTCACAGTCTAAGAAGGCTAACCTGCCACTTTTCATATCCTCCCTGGTGAATTTGATGAGTTGTTCTGATCCGTGAATTGCAGTAGGTCCTGAGATTTGATTTTCACCCAGGTGTCATCCACATATCTGAACCAATGACTTGGTGGTGTTCCAGGGTAGGATAGCAAAGCCCTCTTTTCCACTTCTTCCATGTACAAATTGGCCAATAGGGTGAAACTGGGGAGCCCATGGCACACCCATGTTTCTGCCTGTAGAACTGACCCTTGCATGTGAAGTAGGTGGAATGAAGACAGTTCCAAAAGCAAACACACTTGGTCGATGCTGAGACTGGTCCTGTTGTTGAGGTTGGGGTCATCCTGTAATCTCTTACACTCTGTGGACCGACAAGACAAAAATTGAACTTTTTGGAAGGTGTGTGTTCCATTCAGGTGGGGCACTTGCTATGGCATGACTTTTAAAAAACCCTGCTCGAAAACCCTCCAGCGTGGCTGAATTACGACAATCCTGCAAAGATGAGTGCGGCAAAATTCCTGCACAGCAGTCACTTGTGGTCTACGTAGGTTTGGAATGTTTCCCTTAATAATAAACACCTTATTTGTTAACTGCATTTTGTGTGTCTTTTTTTGATCTTAAACATTTAAGTGTGACAAACATAAAAAGAAAACAGGAAGGGGGCAGACACTTTTTCACACCACTGTAACTGAATGGCTGCTAATGGCTGGTTTAAGCTGTCCTTTACAGTTTTAAAAAGCATGTTTACAAATTGGCACAAAAATGTTTTTGGCCTTTCTTTTTCACAGCTGTGAGGTGTGTGAGCAGAGTGTGATTTGCATGGTGGGAGTATAAAGAAAAATATAAAAATTCCTCCTCCCCTTCTGATTTTAGTGCTGAATCTTGAAACTGCCTACAGCGCAAAAGACAATCAAATCAGAAACTGACTTTCACTCTCAGCAGTCGTGTTCCTGTGACAGAAAAGATGACACAGCGTAGGGCGAACGATCTGAGCCATTTCTGAGCCAAGCAACTTTTCAGTAAGGTGCCAAGCACTGAGTGAAAACTACCATTAACAAAATAAAAAAGAAATGATTCGGAGTGTCATGTTTTACAGGAGACTCACCCCCCCAAAGGAAAAAAAAAAAAAACCTACTACAGCTTCTTATTTAAAATGCTACACTGCAGTTATGCACCAAGGCTGGATGATTCACTCATTGAATCAATCACAGTTAAAACTTTGGTCCATGATGTTGTGAGAATTATTCACTCTCAAACTCGCGAGGGTTAATTATGGCACGTTATTATGTTTATAACAGGGATGTCAAAACAGTTTTTCATTGTCGGCCACATACAGCCCACTCTGATGTTAAGGAGACTGGACCAGTGAAGCTCTCCTTTCTGTCAGTGTAAAGAAGAAGTATATATTTAATCCCCGAGAGAGCATAATTTAAACTGTGTAGTCATTTAATTGTAATCAAAGCTGCTAAGCTTGTGACAATACAGTTAAAAGTCCAAAATGTATACCTTCCGGCTTTCAAAAGCCAGTCAGTGGGCTGGATTAGAGTCTTTGCCTGGCTGATTCTGCCACCTGGGCCTTATTTTTGACACACATACACTAACTGCAGTAGTAAATAATTCATAGTTTAACAGGCTTCATAGTATATATGGCAACACTGGTTTCTTTACATTTTTTTACTTTATTTTTTATCATCTCACTCATTAAAAGTGATATATGATATCATTTTTAGTGGGCAGCATTTACATAGATGCTAATTACTCCTCACATTTGCTTATTGAAGTAGAGTGTCCTCTGTTGCATTTTAATGTAATTAAGTGACAAATACCATCACCTGCTGTGCAGTTAATTGTACTATTAACAAGAAGTCTGTGCTTCAGTTGTGGTGAATAAAATTCTAACATTTTATTTGTAGTCAGATTAAAAAGCAGGTGTCTGTGTCTGTGGGTGCAGCTTGCTAACCACTGCTTAAATAAACAGGTGATGTCTGGGTGGCTTTACATCTTTAATGTACAGTCTGTGATCTACAGTACCATACATCTGTCTGTAACATTTTTAATGTTACTTTCACCACATTTCATAGTCTCCAATGATTATATAGCTATTGACATGGAGAAAAAATAGTATAATCAAAATATTATGAGTGTGTGTGTGTGTGTGTGTGTGTGTGTGTGTGTGTGTGTGTGTGTGTGTGTGTGTGCGTGCAATACATGAAGCTTTTCCTGACACTTGTACCTGAGCAGGTTCTGCAGCTGGCATGGCAGTGCTCGCAGGTCCTGTGCACAGTGTCATGGTAGTATCCTTGAGGGCATGAGGCGAGACAACGGCCTTGTTTCCGCAAATAAATGAGGCCCGGAGCGCAGCTCAGGCAGCCGTTCTCCTCATCGCCAATACACTCACCACAACTGGGGTCACACTTTTCACACATTCTTGAGGCAGTGTTTCCATAGTGACTAGAGGATGGACAGATGGTCAAAAGTTATCACAGACTGCATTCAATTAAAAGAAATGAGATTAGAGCTTTGCTATTCCTCAAAGGAAATATCTTTACTCAGACTCACATTTAGCCATAGACATCTATAAATACTAACGTAATAGAGTAGAAAAAGAAAACAAATATTACTCTGGCATTGCTAGGCAATGCTGCATTGTCTGCATGCTGGTCTGTACAGTCTTTATATCCTGTTTGTGTTTTCTGAGTGAGTATTTAGCTGCATATCAGTTTAACGGTACATTAATTTGACTCCTAATCACCGCCTACTCCCTCAAAAATAAAGTATTATTAGCCTTTTATAGGCTATTTAAATGTCTGACCAAATTAGCTTGTACCTCCACATTGCACCCTGTCCATGTAATTAAAGAGCAACGGTTCAGTGTCCGTAACCTATTTGTGTGAATATGCTGATCTTTTTTCGTTAACGGCTACACTGTCTAACTGCATGTAATGTGATAATATGATGGATGAGCAGCAGAAGGACGGGGGGCAGGTTAAACTACCTGTGCTGGCAGGTCTCCACGCATTCTTTGCCCTCTCGAAATAGGTGGGCTTTACATGTGAGGCACTCGTGGTTGTGCTTTCCAACACAGGACTTACAAGAAGCGTGGCAGGGTTCGCATTTCTGCCCAGACTCCTGCTCGTAGTAGCCTGTTGGGCATTGATCCACACAGGTGCCATCTGTACCAACAAACACACGATCACGGGGGCTAAGCAAACATCGCAGATGCCTGACAAGCTTTCCAGGACACACAGCCTTGAGAGAAATCACTAGCTCTACCAAAAAAAGAAGAAAAAAAAAGAACTCGACTCACTGAGCAGGAGATGTCTTGGGTTGCAGCTCAGGCAGTGGGTTTTGCCAGGACCCGAACACCTGTAGCAGTATTTGTGACACGGATGGCATTCCCCGTGCTGGTCTATGTACTGGTGAGGCGAGCACTTACTGGCTGATGGAATGCACTGGCTGTTACCATCCAGCATCTGACCCTCTCTGCAGCTGGTGCAGGAGCTAGCATGAGGTCCAAAGCACGTGAGACATGATGTATTGCAGTCTGGAAACAGAATTAGGAAGTAATTTAGTAGGATAGTATCAATGTTCCATCTCGACTTGATATCTATATCAGTTTAATATAGTTTGACACCAAACTATAATCATATTAGGCAGAAGAATAAAAAAAAAAAACCATGCCAGGACTAAGTGCCAAAATATGTTTTACAAGTAAAAGTCCTGCAATGACAATGTTATATAATGTTTTACTTAAGCGTGTCTTTCCATACAGACTCAGACAAATCTGAAAAGGTTCCCCACCTCAGAATTAGATTATTTAATAAAATAACCTTATTTTAACCTTATATACATACATTAAGCCATGTATTGTACTATATATATATATATATATATATATATATATACATATATGAAAAATACTGTAAATTTTTCTAAAATACACGACCTTAGGAACTGCAGAGAGAATAGAGAGAAAACCCCAACAATCAGATGACCCTCTATGTACAAGCAGTTAGTGGTGACAGTGGGAAAGAAAAACTCCCTTTTAACAGAAAGAAACCTCAGAACCAGGCTCAGGGAGGGGCTGCCATCTGCAGAGGCAGAAGAAGCTTGGAGCTTGAGTTTGGGAGACAAATACTCTCTCTCTTTTTAAATTATGAGTAAAATGTTGCTCTTTTGTTTATTTCTCTTTTGATAAAGCTCAGAGTTATAGATCAGATGACCCTGAACCGTCCTTGAGTCTTCTCTCCTCATCT
The DNA here is from genome assembly GCF_000239375.1 of Pundamilia nyererei. NCBI lineage: Eukaryota > Metazoa > Chordata > Actinopteri > Cichliformes > Cichlidae > Pundamilia > Pundamilia nyererei. Next base: position 6,431,418 of record NW_005187403.1, on the reverse strand, counting down.
ATTTGCATGCCACTGTTCTTTGTTTTTCTCTCTTGTGAAGTTCTGCTGAAGTCTGTTTGTTGTTTATCATCTCTCTGTGCTCTTCTCTCCTCTCTTCCCTTTCCCCTTCCCCCCCCCCCCCTCCCCCCTCCAGCCGGTCACAGCAGATGGCCACCCTCCCACCCTGAGCTTGGTGCTGCTGGAGGTTTCTTCCTTTTAAAGGGACTTTTTTTTTGTTTTGTTTTTCGCCCGTCTGCCACCAAGTGCTTGCTGAAGGGGGGATTATTGGATCATTGGGTTTCTATCTATAACGCTGTTATCTTTATACTTAAAATACAGAGTGCCTTTAGATGACTAATGTCATTTAAGCTGATCTGGTGCTCTGTACATTTCATTAAAATATAATGGTTTCCACATATTTGGTTCTCAAGCTACAGGATGACCCTTGAAAACATTTTCAGCAACAAAATTAAACTCTGTCCATTTCACCGCACAGCAGACACAGGTACATGCAAGTGGATGCATTTCCGTTGGCAGCTACTTTAAGCAGCAACAAAAGAGGGCATCGCCTACAACATTTTTGCACTTCTGTGTTTTTGAATAGCAAAATCAGAGCGGTGTGTCTTTCTCGAGGGAACTGTCTTTGGCATCTCTCTGCTGTTTTCAAGGTTTGACAGCTGCCTGTTAACCATCTCAGAAGCGCTGCTATTTCAGTCGGGAAACACGCTCAGGCATAGCAGAGAATATAATTGAGAAAATGTATGAAGGGCGCTCTACAGGACAGAAAACACAGCATCAACTTCAGGAGCGATGGGGTTGTCTTTGTCATGCTTTGAACGACTGACGGTCAGAGTGTATAAGAAGAAATAAAAACATAAAGGGGCACGACTTTATGCTGCTGAGGGGAGTCGATCAAATCAAATCAGTCCTGCTCACAAAAAACAAGACAGACGATTTGTGTTTTCTGCTGTGTGATAAATGTCGTACCTTTACAGTCTCCTGTTATACCATCCATAAAGGTATGGGAGGGACACGCTCCAAGACACGCCCCGTTGTGCAGGGTGGCCTCTGCGTCCGTGCAGGCGTCACAGTCGTTGCTGTTTGGCCCGTCGCACAAAGCGCAGTCCAGGTGGCACTGCAAACACCTCCCTTGCTCTTTGTCCTCAAAGAACCTCTCCGGACAGTCCAGCATGCACAGGCCCTCGTGGAGAAAGTGATACTCCTCACAGCCTGTGCCAAGAACACTCGTAAATGCAGGAAGGATTTACTGCATGCATAAGGATCAGAGCCCTGTCATCAGTGCTGGATGTACTTTAACAGATTTTTTTTTCAACATGTGAAGACAAGCAAATCAGCAACTGTTATTCAACAGACAAGGATCAATGTTATCAGCCATGGTTTGGTCCGTATTTAACTGATTCTCCCGTTTATAAGTGTTCATGTTTTGCCCGTGTTTCGTTTATGTGCGTTTTGTGTATCAAGGCTCAGGTTGGTTACACCTGTGTTCATTATTTGTACCTATTCTCTGGGTATTTATAGCCCCGCCTCTCCCTCAGTCTCATCAGTCTGTCGGCTGCTTCTATTTTTGCACGTGTGGCGCGGCACAGCTGGAATACACAAACCAGGGTCTGATGAGGACACTGCACCCACTAGTCCTTTGTGTTCACAACTCATTTTAGCCTTTTAGGGTGATCAAATGTGCAATCCAATGCCTGCCCTTCAACATCTGTTCTATGATAAAATAATTTAAAAAAGGTACATCTTGTGACATTGTGCTATGCTGTAAATTCCATTAAAAGTAGAACTGTGTTGTCATGAGCCCTGTTCATTAAACAGGAGGCTTTAACAAAACAATAGAAAGATGATGGAGCTGTGTCACGTGTCAAGATTAATTGATCACTTTAAAATGATGGCTCTGACGCGAGGATGCCTCTCCTCGTGTCTCTTCCTCTCCTCCCAAATCTCTGTGAGGAGCACGAGGAGAGGAGGTGAGGAACCTGAGAAATGAGAAGAAGGCATCCACAGACACACAGAGTCTAAACCTTGTACACGTTGCCCTTAGAAAATTTGTTTGAAACGGTTTCAAGTAAGCTTATTGTGTGCTTGAATTATTATTTTTATTTCTGACATGAGTTTAACACATCTGGGAGCAAGTCTAATTCTATCAGCCTTATTCTGTCAGGGTTGCCGCTGATGGGGTTACAGCTTTTAAGTGACACAGTCGGCATTGTTTGCCACCTTTCTTTCCTGGCATTTAATTGGCATTATAGAGCGAGATTCCTGCCTCGCTTACTGACAGCAGCACATGAAACAGACACACATTCATAGAGCTCTTAAAAAAAGAGCGAGAGAAAAAAAAAATCAAACATACCGTACAGTGCTATTCCTCGCTCACATACTGCTGCTTTGGCTGCAGCCAGTGTGTTGCTTTTAATTTAGGTCTTTTGCTTACTGCCAACAGACTTTGTCCGTGGTTTGCGACTGGTCGTGCTAGCAACACTGCTTTCTTCATGTGCACAAGCTGTGCATGAGCTCACAGACAGATTTGTGCAATGGCTGAGCTGGATTGCTGGTGTTAGGGTAAGTGAAACTCTGAGTATGCTAAATTTTTTGATACAAACGATTAATCATTTGGAGTTATATTTCTGATCATCAGCTGATTAAAAGTGCAATGTACCCACATTTTTACCTCTGTTTTGGTCTCCACCATCTACTGAGTTCAGTTCTCAACAGATAACTAAACTACTTTGCTATTTAGTCAACTTTGGGGTGACTTGGTGAAATCGAAACAGCTATAAAACTCTATAAAGTTGCATAGGAAAAAAAGACAATGTTGGGGTAGAGGTAATTAATGATTGTTTGTCTGAGAGATGACACAAAAACTACCTTCTATCTTCTATAAAATCAAAGGTTTTGGCAGCTGGTCTGGAGCATTCAGATGTGTGTTAACACACGACAAGCAGGAAAGTCTACAGCAACAAAAATGACCTTGGAGAAGCAATTGTTGCTGCCCATCATTCAGGGAAGGGCTGTAAAGCCCTTTCCAAACAACTTCAAGTGCATCACTCTGCATCGAGAAGGATCATTCACAAATGGAAAAAGCATTCAACACAGTTGCCAATCCTCCCAGGAGTGGATGCTGCAGCAAATTTACCCTAAGGTCAGACTGTGCAACACTCAGACAAAATACAAAAAAACTTGATAGGCCATGCAACAGGACAATGATCCCAAGCACAGCGGCACATCTACAAAAAATGACTGAAAAGGATGAGAATATAAAGCACCTTGAGCTATATAAGTAAAACTGAATTGGATCCCGGTGTTGCAATAGTTCGGCCAAAAACCACATCTCAACTGAAATTTGATGACAGAAACATAAACAAACCCTAATAAATGAAAGCAACAATGTAATGTAAATTTCTCCACAACAATGTGAGAGACTGATACAGCTATATGGAAAATTATTCACTCTTTATTATGAAGTTTTTTTTTAAATTATGCCCCGATAAATAAAACATTAAACTTAAAGGTGGTGCACTTTTTTTCCCATGTGATTGTACAACTCAACCTGGGGGAATTGTGACGATGTGTTTGAAATTGTACTGCACTCCAATAGTTATTTAAAGTATTGAACTAAATGGCAACCCCATAGTAATGCTTTAGGAAAAAATAAATGCTTATAGTTGTAAAGAACATGCTGTACAGGAATCATGCATAATGCTTGCTGTGTTGTAATGCTGCTGGTAATCATATGGAGTCAGTCATGTATGCTGACAAAAGAATAGTAAAAGCACAGAAAGAGCTAAAAGCGGAAGACTGAAAAAGCTCCTACAGCTGAATTTGTGGTAGTTTGCATTGCATTTCAGTACCTGTGCAAACGCCGAGTGGGTCGCACTCCTGGCAGGCTGAGGGGCAGGGTTGGCATTCTCTCTCCTGCACAGTGTGTGCTGGAGGACACTTGTCTACACACTGGTGCTTGTGTAGGAGAAGAGGTTCTTCACAGCTGAGGCAGTGGGTAGCATTCCTCGCACAAGATGCACAGCCAGGTGCACAGCTATGACAAACCTGGCCTGCAGGAAAGCCCCTATTGGAAGCAACACAGAGCTTGATGGACAGGTAGAAAACGCAGGGCAGCACACTTAAAATATACTTTCCATTAGGTTTTTATTTATTCTGTTATTCGCTTTGTTCTTGCTGCAAACCATGTAGGAATAACATGTACTGGTAAAGGAGGCCACTTAGCAAATAGTAAAAAAAGGTCACATGGTCAGAAAGTTTAAATGAAGCTTCATAGCTTGGAGCTTCAGCAAGATCAATATAGGGTTCTGGCTTTAAGTACATAAAAAATTTAATAGAACATCACGTAGGAAATGTCAAAATCACAGGCATCTTCTGACATTTATTTTTGGCTCGCCAGAAGACGTGCCTCAAACATCTTGTGTGACATTTAGAAGATAGCAGCAATAGGATCGACCTCCTGACCTCACACACTCTTGAACACACTGCCCATCCTGTAGGAACAACTGAGCTTTGCGAGCACTCTGGCAGCGGATGCAGTGCTGAGCGTCCACACACTGCAAACAACCTGCAGGGCACGCCTCGCACACACCGCTCAGCTGACTGGCAATGAAGCCCCCCGGACACTTTAACACACATGTTTGCTGCGTGGTCAAAAATCGCCCTGAAGGACAAATGACAAAAGATGAACGTCATCATTGTTAGCTCAGAGCTCAGACAGCAAGCTGCTGAGGTCTGAAACTGCTTAAAAACAATAAACCAGTGACAAACCTTTTGCACATTTTGTACATTGGTTCTTCTCCGGTCCAGCGCAGGACTCACAGGATGGGTGGCAGTCCTCGCACTCCCCATCTGGAGGGCAACAACACTACAATCATCATAAAGTGTCATCTAACAACACAACACATAACAGACGCAAACTGACCCAGAACCAGGTGTATTTTGTTATTCTGCCCGAAAAACTTCATTCATGTACTGAAAGTGTTTGTTAACAAAATTACGTTTTAATCACTTGAAACCTCAGAGAATGGTTGCCAATCTTCTTATAGACTCATCGGACAGTTTATTAGTCTTACTCGCTAGTACTGGGCTGGACACTTGACCAGCAACAATGCTCAAGCAGGCTACAGCACTTCTCAGTAATGAAGGTGAACTCAGTCTGGGACCAACAAGCATGACGCATTCAAAGTGACTTAAAACAGCTTTCTTCCCCATACTGATGCTTAGTTTGACCTTCAGCAGGTCATCTTGACCATCTATATATGCCTAAATCCACCGAGTTGCAGATTTGATATCTGCTTTAATAAGCAGTTACAGATATTTAAACATGTGTAGATGTGTACCTAAAAGTGGCCAACAAGTGTATGCGCTGGAAGCTAGAATATTGCGTTTAGTCTAATTCAAACACTTTATATATTATATAAAACTTGAGCTACCAGCTTATTAGCACAACTGGGTGACTTGGTGAAACTGAAACAGCTACCATCTTTGAAGCTGGTGAGGCTAACACTGTCCAAACTCTTAAAACATCTACAAAGATGTTTTAATTCAATAGATTTTTAGGTCATGTCTGAACAGTAAAAATGTCAAAATATTACTATTTACTGTCAGTGACTTCTACAGTTCTCGTCACAATTTCCTGGAAACTTTTATACTATTTGACAGACCCAGCAAATCTGTGTTCTGTGGTCAGTTTGTATGCTTAGTAATCTTTCATGGCTTCTACTTTTGACTCAAATGCCTCGATCACAACATCCCACATAGCAAAATTGGTATGGCCCGGATCTGGACCACACAATGTGCTTACACATGGCCCACATACCGCAAAGAATGACGGCCCTTTGGTGGCCCAGATCTGGTTTGCCAGAGGTGGCCCATTCATGG
>NW_005187403.1:6421198-6425328 GCF_000239375.1 Pundamilia nyererei | reverse complement strand
CATGGCATTTGGGTCTTCTAACTAAAATAGGAAAATAGGAACACATAGGAACATCACTGCCTGACCTGGCCCACGTCTGGTTTACACTCTGCCATGACATCAGTCAGTCAGAAGTGCCAGCTTGATGCCAGGTCCAGGCCAGACCTGTTTTCTATGAGCCTGGGCCACATAAACCAAACCACAATCGGGACAGATATGGCATGCCATCACATAAACAGTGCCATCTACGCCAGGCCTGGCCCATATCTGGATGACATACCATTTACCATGCTAGAAGTCAGCCAGAGGTGCCGGCTACAGTTCACACAAAGTGGGGAAAAACTAATTCCAACATAATCATGGATAAACCCTTACTTGTCCTTTTGCTTTTTATTTAGATTCAACAGATGATACATTACTCATCTGTCTAACTTATCTAAGCTATCGAAGACTTAAAACCTAAAACGAGTACTCATTTGAAACTTAAATTGAGCTTTGTCACTGCTCAGATTTAAAGTTTGAGAATAACTTTATTTCCCCGTGCTCGTTTTCAATCTTTGTATTAACCTATGCACTTTTCTCAGAGTTATTTAAGTTTCTAATAATTAAGATGTCTTGCCTCAAACTAATTACCATACATTGTGTAAGGTCTGTCAAACTAATTTGCGAAGGGAACAAAATGTTCAACGCACACAATCAATTATTTCTAATTCTGTGTCTGGCTGACATGCATTCTGTTTTTGGGTACTTAAGTTGGTACAGAGTTCAGGGACAGTGGCACACAGACCAATTACCCTCCAAGATTTCTTTTCTGCTCCTGTGAAAGTGCCCAAATCCCTGATTCATTATGGGCAGACAGATGGATTAGTGGAATACAAGTATTAGTCTCACCGCTGAGAAAGGTCTTAATGGGACAGACCTCATGGTCAGACACACACTCTCCATTTTCTAGCGCCTTTCCCTCCTCACACAACAGACAGTCCTCGTCCTCGGGGCCGCTACATGTCACACAGTCCGAGTGACACTCCTCGCAGTTATTGGAGTCTTCATCGCCGTAGAAACCATCCGGACATTCTGAAACGCACTTCCCCTCTGAGGAAAAAAAAACGTAGCCTCTGATAAGTACTTCATGTGATCCAGGTGGGCAGGCTGCACTTTACATTAAAGCAGCCTTCAGCAGTTTCACACATCAGTTTAAAAAGTTTAGAAATACTAAAATACTAAATTACCCAAAGACAGTATCACTATGTATTAATATAATTAATAATATATTAATATATGAAAAAATAAGTCATTTGCATTGGTTTTTAACGATTGCTCTAATAAATGACTAACCATCTGTGAGAAAAAAATTATTTTTACTGAAGACTGGGAGGACTGGTGAGGTCCAACTGGTCCTTTGTGGATTATCCATGTTGTCTTAAAGCTTTTCTTTCTTTTCTAACTTTCAAAAATTCTAAAATCTGGCCATAGGTGTTTCTTTGTCACCCTGCAACAGATTGGTGACTTGTCCAGGGTGTACTCTGATTCTTGCCCTATGTCAGCTGGGATTGTCACCCTCCATCACACCCTTCATGGGCCTGAGCTGGATAACCGGAAGAAAATGGATCTTATTCATCTTCCAGCTGCTCCCTTTACGAGTCACAGCAGATCACCTGCCTCTCCCTAGAATCCTCTTCTGTCAGACCAACCATCTACATAGCCTCCTTCACTATATCTAAGAAATGGATGGATATGCCATTTTTATAAAATAATATTTCAGTTTTTGTTTGCTTGTGCACTAATTGACCTATCCAGTTACTTGCCTATTATATTTTCTATCTAGATAGTTATAACACTAAAGCATTTAATGGCACGCATCACAAAAATCCATCTAATCTCATGCTTTACTCTTAAAAAATGATTTCATATGTTATTGCAAATAAAATGATGACAGGGTCTCTGTCCATGCTGATAACTTATAGCACTTCAATAACGATGATGTAAATAATCCTTTACTAACTCCAAAAATATTTATCCCCAAAATGCTGATGTAAGTAATTTAATTACATGAAGGTTCCATATAATTCTGTTACATACTTACAATGTAAAAATGTTACATTTAATGGAATCTGGTCAAATGAAATGTAAATTGTAAATTGATTTGTATGCATTTAGTTTATACTGAGCATATTTTCCTGTATGAATAATTATTTGAATGAATAATGAATTTGATTTTATAGATTTTAGTTGCGTTTTGTGCAAAATGATTGTTTCAGTGTTTATATGGGCAAAAAATATTCTTTGAGTGTAGCTTCACGTCTTACCCAACGAGGGCAAAATACCTAATAAGAAGAGGTCGCTCTCACACCAGTAGCACTCGTGTTCATCGCAGCTCACGCAGTTGTCGTCACACGGGATGCAGGTCATTTCTTCTTCTACGCTGTACGTCTTAGCCGGGCAGTTTTTGTAGCAGCCATCCTGGAAACTGACGACAAGAAGCAACAGTTGATGTTTGCATCACACACAAACATGAACTCTACTCTCACTGCCAGCGGAGGTCTTTTGCATTAGCTCAGAGATTAAATGAAAGAGAAAAGTGAGCCCAGAATGGCGAGATCACACACGGTGAGAGCGAGGCACACAGCCTTACTTGTAAAAGCCCTCAATGCAGGACAGACAATGCCTGGGGTTATCTGTCAAAAGCAGACAAAAAAAAAAGAAAAAGAAAAATTCAGCCACCTTTTTTTTTTTTTTTTAAGGGGACCTACAGGGGCGGGGACACCTTAATTTTTTTCCACTGTGGGCGACATTCATTTGGGAAAACTTTATTATGGCTACTGGGTCGTGACTTACACAGGACACACTTCTTGCAGCCTTGCTCGCAGGCCATGCAGTCGTCATAATCTGGGTCTTCCACCTCACCTGGGAAAGGAGACAGAGAGCGGAGGGTGAGAGCGCGAGGTCAGTGTGGACAGGTGTGAAACAACGCTCCTTAAACACTCCTCAACATGCAACCTTGCTTACCTTCCCCACACTCCAGCTTAACACAGGATCCATCAGAGACATAGTAGGAGGCGTTACACTTCAGGCAGTGGTTGGGGCCTGTGCAGAGTCGGCAGTGGTCTACACAGGGCTCGCAGGTCCTCTGCTTGGTGTGGTAGAAAGCCTCAGGACAGGCGTCCAGACACATGCCTTTATAGAGGTAACGCTCCACCTTAAACTTATCTGGAGAATAAACAGCAATTTCACTAGAAAGCCACGTCTGTAGTTAGGTTTGAGGCCATTTCTTTAAGAGAATGGTGAATGGACTAAGCATTCATCTGTGGCTGGGGTTTGGGGAAGGCCTCAGTGAGGACTGCCTGCGGCTCACGGGGCCTCCAGATGGATTCGTGAAGAGTGTGAGAAACAATAAAGACAGAGTCAGGGAGGGTGGCGCATGAAAATGAGGATGAACCCGTTTGTACACCTGTACATGGTGTGCACCATGCCTCTCACTTCATGACAGCTGGGATAGGCTCCAGCCTAAATCTCAAAGTTTTAGTGTAGCCCTTGGGGAGTTTGTGGCTTTATATTTACAAAATATCATTTTTCCTTCCTTTTCATCTTTTTAATGTCTCAGCCAGTTTTCCATTCACATACTGCACACACCACGTCACACTTACCGCGAGCTGCTCATTTCGTACTCACCGGTGTCACAGCTCGTGCAGTTGGCTGGCCCCGCGTCCACACACGTGGCACAGGTGTGGTCGCACAGGTGACACCGGCCACCCGACTGGTACTTCCCACTGGCGCATCCCACCACACAGCGGCCCTCATCCAGAGCCCTGCAGCAGGCAACATCAACATCACAAAATCAACACATATGAATTATAAGTATGTAAATGAGCTGAACTCATTTAAATCCCAGCGTGTACCATATGGTGCATTTACACAGATGTAGCTGGATGTGCCGACAAAGGGAGGAGGAGAAGAAAGGGTGGGAATGTTGGCTGAAATGTGGGTAATGTGGGAGTCTTCTTTTTTTGACATTTTATCCATGAGGAGCATCAGGGAGACATCTGGTCAGCAACATGACAACAATAGCCACGAGCTGTATGCTTCATTCATGACAAGAAGTGGAGTCCTTTTACAGATGCTATCTCCCTCACAGAGCTCCCTCCAATCATGGA
>NW_005187403.1:6403649-6420607 GCF_000239375.1 Pundamilia nyererei | reverse complement strand
GCTTTGCGGCCCTGTGCACTTCAGGCACGTTGCGTGGCACGCGTGGCACTCCCCGTTACTGTCCTGGTACTCTCCTGTTAGACAGAAAGCAGGAGAAGCACACTGACTCAGAAATGAATAACCATCTGAGGTGCAGAGGTGGTTTTCATGTGCCACGGCTGAATGACTTCTGGTTTAACAAAAAAATTCTGAATGACTCAGAGATGCGAATGCATATTTCATGCTAAACTGACACATATTAATGGATTTTGCTTCTGTGTTAAATATCATTTAAATTTATGAACCAAACGTGTCAAGAATAAAACGTGGAAGACGGCCGACCGACCGTCCGTGCACTCGGTGTCAGCAGCACATGCTCCCCTCTGCAGGCTGTGACCGCTGGAACAGCTGCTGCAGTTCCATCGGCTCGGCCCCACACAGGTGAGACAGCTGGCGTCACACCTGAAGAGAGGAGCACAGAGAGTGAACAAGTGAACCCTTCACACAAAAATCCTGACCACACAAAACACACACACAGAAAAAATAACTAAACCCCACTCCATACAGGCGCACAGCAACAACAAACACGAGTGCCAAAACAAGCACAAACACACGTGGAAGCCAACCACCAGAATAAGGCCTGCCACCAGCAGATAAACAAACCTCCCACACCTGAACACACACCAGTGAGCTCACCTCCTACATATCCTGTGCCCATCAGCTATCTCTGGGTTTGGTTCTGTGGCGTAGAAGCCAGCACTGCAGGAGGACACGCACCTCCACTCCTCCATCAAGTAGCCTTCTGCACAAGTGTTGCACGCCTCAACACCTGCACCTGGTGCAGCATGAGGCAGACACACACACACACTTAAGTGGATTACTGGATAAAGGACATAAAGGAGCAATGCAAACGGCAGCAGTAAAAAACAAAACCAAAATGTGACTTTTGACCCCCGCTCTCACCTGCACAGGTAGCGCAGGCCTGGTGACAAGGCTTGCACGTGACTTCCTGCGGGTCATGGTAGAATCCGGCTGCGCAGCTCCGCTGGCACCGGTTCCCCTGTAGACTAGAGAGGATGGAGCGAGCATGTGGCACCGTGACACACACAGTCAATCATGTGACACCAAAACGGATGAGTCACTGCTTTCATCCCACAGCAACACCACCACAAACACTCGGTGAACTGAGTCAGTGAACGCTTTATTCCGGAAACTTCGAACTCTTTGTCCGAGATGTTTTGTCCTTTCAAGTAGCGATACAGCAAAGCGTCGATTAAGATAAACTTATCTTTCTAGAAATGTTATGATTCTGCTGAGGGTTTGTGTGTGTGTGTGTGTTTGCTCACGTGTGTGAGGAGAATCAGTATTCTCAGAGGCTTAGGGGAGAAGGAGTGGTGTTTACCGAGCAGTTAATTTGAGCATCATCAGAGAGTTTGTTTCACCTTGTGTGTGGTTTGCATTCTGTGCAGATGCTGTAGGAGGTGCACTTCAAGCAGTTTTCACTGCACTTTCTGCACATGTTTGCATCTGTGGGGAAATCAAACAATACGCATGGAGTATACACATCAGAGCCATTAATCAATCTTACTCACATACTTTCAACTGCAGTTATGTCAACTGACTATTCATTAGTGCAGCTGCATTCAAACCGCTCCTCTGTAACCCAGTCAAGGATTTTTTTTCTTCTGTCGCATTAATTTAATCACAAAAAATTTCACAAAACAGAACCAACCGTGGTCGAGGTAGTAGTTTTCCCCACAGATCGCTGTGCAGGTATTGGTCCCCTCAGTCAGGTGATGGCCAGGCTGACAGGAAGTGCACTGGTCACTCCGACTTCCAGTGCAGCTCTCACAGGAGGCGTAGCACCTCTTACAACGCCGACGGTCACCCCAGAATCCCCTGGGACATCCTGATACGCACAACCTATCGGACAGCCATGAACCAGAGGACACAGAGGACGAGAGGTGTTGCTATTGATTCGGAGTGGAAAAAATTATATTGCGGGTCAATTTTTGAGATGAGGACACACTCAAATGAAAACTATTTTTCACCCTCAATAAGCATGAAGCAATAATTTTGACTGAAATAAAACTGAAATATGTAGAATCAAAGATTTATTTATTCAAGTAATTAATAATTAAGAAAATGTGCTTGCTATAAACTGAATGTATACAAATGGAGTTATCTTAATTTGACCGGATTCCATTAAACGGAAATTTAACATTGTATTATGTAACAAAATTACATGGAAAATGTACATGGAAATAAATTAGATAATTTAATTTGAACAAATATTTGTTTTTAGTACAATGAAAAGCAAAAGTAATTCATAAAACCCCAAAACTACCAAGGACAGAATTACCAGACCCCTGATGCTCAGCCATGTGTCCTTTTTGCTGGATAACAGCCTGAAGTTTTCAGCAAATCTCACACTCCTCTCCTGAGCAACCCCAGCCCATTCTTCTTTGGCGAGTCTCTCAAGCTCCTCCAGATTTCATGATCTTGTGGCACTGACCTGGAGCTACAGATTTTCAGATCTGTCAGGCTCTGTGCAGACCAGTCAGTAACCGTCACTTTGGTCTCCTGGGGGTAGTCCTTCACCAGGCCCGACACATGTTTTGAGTCATTGTCATGTTAAAAAACAGCAATGATGCAGACCCAGTTTTGCTGCTGACTACTTGAGGTTTTCTTCCAAGATGGTCAAACATCCTTCTTTTTTTGTAACTTCTTCCACCTTGATGAGATTCTCAGTTCCAGACACACTGAAGCATCTCCTGCCACCATGTTTTAACTGTCAGGATGGTATTCTTTTGGTTGTTTGCCTCTCTTGTCTTTCTCCAAACATAAGCAACATCTATGTGGCCAAAGAGCTCAAGTATCAACTCACCTGACCAAAGGATGCCCGTCCAGTATGCATAGTCTTTCTCCAGGTTGTCCTTAGCATCCTTCAGTCTGGCTTGAAGGTTTCTCTTCTGCGGCAGTGAAGTTATTCTTGGTCTGCAACCTCATGGGCCACTCCCGTGCCTAGTTCTAGTCACTGTCCCTTTTGAGACTATAATTCCTGATTTGGCTATTAGTTATTGATTAGAGTCTTTGCAGTTATTCTGGAGTCTCTCGCTAGTTTTCTTTCCAGGATCTTTGAAATATTTTGTTTGCTACATCTGCCAGATGTGTGGCTCTCTTTGAATGACACTCCAGTCACTGACACTCTAGAAAGGCTGTGATAACTTTGCATATCCATAAAGTTAAGCTATAAAGTTAAACCACATCAGTGGTTTGTGCTGTGACTCAATGAAAAGGTCAGTTTTTCAGGGGGCTAACAAAAGAATTCATGCTTTTGAAGAAAACCAGTATGTTTAGAAATGCTCTGTCTAAAAAAAACAAAGAAAAACCTAAACTGAGAAATTTTTGACAAAAACATACAATTTCATAAGGGGGAGGGGCATAGTAATTTTGTCCTCATGTGTAAATTACAATCATAGCCACAGAAACCTGTGAACTTCAACAACGATTTGACACAATATAAAAACCCGACTTATTTTTTAAAAGCATATTGTGTGAGCCACATACTGTGGATCTGCCAATAGCTCTGTGCTGTGTAGTCATGCTAACCTTGTGTTGTTCTTGAACTTGAGAAAAAAGTGCAAGCATGTGACACACTGCTGCGGGCCTGGCCCCTCACAGCCATCATCATTGCATTCTGGGTCGCAGGGTCCTGCAAGGGTGAACACTCGCAAAGTCACAGCAGCATCACGTCACATCACAAGAGAGAAGTTATTCAGACTGCTGATTTTATTCTGTATTTATGTAAGAGCCTGCCACATTAAGCATACATCGCATCCCAGTTCATTAAGCTGCTGACTGAGAGGCCGGAGATAGAACAAGCGAAAGCTTTAGTACTATCAAGATGCAGGGTGTATGACTCACCGCTGTATTCTTCGCTATCCGTCGGAATCTCAGCTGATCTGGCTCGCTCGCGGTGCGCAGGATACGGGCGCTCCGCTGTGCCATAAATCACCAGGGACCACTTCTCCAGCACCCCTGTGAAACAGCAGAGAGATAAGAGGCTTTGTCCCGCGAGGCCCAGCCCTGTATTTTAACTGCAGCGAGCCGAGGTTCAGTGCATGTTTCATAATATTGAGACGTTACAAAGAGGAAGAGCAGACCTAGTTTGGAGCCGTCTTTCTTCTGAGAGGGAGTATCCTGGATTTTCAAAGTCCATTCCCCCGCTGCTTGCTCCCCCCAGCAGTGAGCTGTCATGAATTCCCAGTTCTGAAATCCCTCGGTGGAGTTGTCAAGAGGCCTAAATGAAAACATTACATAATCGTGCTCACGCTGCTGCTTCGTCTACTACTCGTTATATGATGATTTAAAGGATGTGTTTCCTAAAGACACAAAAGCAAAATCACCTTAATTTTTTCAGCTTTATCTGAATCAAAGATAGGAAACATGCTTCGCTTCAGGAGGGCAAACCGGGTACGTGACAAATCCCTGTGTTGTGTTCTTATTCATGGCTCATAAATACATTACAGCTTCAGCTTTTTGTAAATGATTTATACATTCATATGAGAAAGCAAGCTCATCCCCTAGAAAACGCTATAGAATAAAATAGAAGCAATAAACATTCAGTCCTGTATGAAAGGGCAAATAAGAAAGATGCAGTCCTGTTTTCTAGTCATTTTCACATTTTAAAAAAATCAGTCAATGACATGGAAAAAATCTAATCGTCACAGTCCCTCTTGTCCTCCTGTGCTGACCTGTAATCCATCTTTTCTGCTTCCTGCGTGTTTTTTTCAATCTCTCCTCTCTCTGTGTATGAGTGTGGCCTTACCTGAAAAAGACTTTCAGAGCATATGTTGCTCTAAAAACCTGTATATACCTCTCAGCACTGATGGTACCTATCCAGATGTGCAACCTGCCAATTCCATAGGCGCTGATGCACACCCCATAACTATCAGAGATGCAGGCTTTTGAACTGAGCGCTGATAACAAGCTGGACGGTCTCTCGCCTCTTTAGTCCAGGGGACGCCATGTTCATGTTTTTCAAAAGGAATTTCAATTCATCTGACCACAGAGCAGTTTTCCACTTTGCCTCAGTCCATTTTAAATGAGCTTTGGCTCAGAGAAGACGGGCAACATTTCTGGATCATCTTCACATATGGTTTCTTCTTTAACGGGCATTTGTGGATGGCACAGCAAACTGTTCACAGACATCAATTTCTCCAAGTCTTCCTGAGCCCATGCAGACATTTCCATGACAGCATGATGCCCGTCTTTAATGCCGGGGGGGCATCCAATGTGGATTTTGGTCCGTCTCCAGATCCCTGGGAACTTTTGATGATGTCTTCACGATTTTATGTTGAAAATGTTATGTTTATCATCCAATTGTTCTACAATTTGCCTACTAAACCACTCATCTTTACTTCTGAGAGACTGCTTCTGCCATCATGCTACTGACCATTTAGCCTAATTAGTTGTAACAGCTGTTTCTTTTTAGTACAACTTGCTTTTCCATAGTTTTGGTCTTTTTGTACCAACTTTTTTGAGACTTGTTGCTGCCATCACATTCAAAATTGCTGACATAATTCATGAAATAGTAAAATTTCTCAGTTTTAGATGTTTTCTGTGTTCAACTGTGGCTAATATGTGGACTTACAACATCTGTAAACTATTCTGTTTTTATTGAACTTGTACCTGACCTCTCGCATTGTTAAAGACTGTTGATTACTTCATCTGCATTAGAGATTTCTTCTGAAAACCTTAATAGATACCTATGGTCAGGTATAAGCCAAGGTCTAAACTGTTCTGTAACACTTGGAAACACTTGGAGGAAAAAAAAATTAAATTTAACTTAAATAGATTTATAAATTATTGTACATAAATTAGTCTGTTGTCTGGAAAATCATTGTGAGGTACTAATTTGAAATAAAAAACAACACTTAATTGTTTTCGACAAGCATATAAAGAAAGACCAGGATTTTTGGAATCACATACACTTCACAGACAAATCATAGACAGAAGGCAAAAAGTGAATTCTGGTCCAGATCGTATCAGCACAGATTAGACTGGAGTCACGTCTAAATGCCCTTTGAGGAAGATTGGGAACAGGCAAGTTAAGAAAGCCTTCAAATATTTTCCAATTAAAGGAATTTTGCATATAAGGCTGGTGAAAAATGCCAAAGACTGTAAACAACGATACAAACCAGCAACAAGGAGGAAATTAAGCCTGTAATGGTAAGGGTGTGTTTACTTTTTTCCATGGAATAATATTAGATCTGTGATTTTTCTGTAGTGTCAAAAAATGAGTCTAATTATTTAAGATAAAATAAGCACCATGACTGCTCCTTTATTTCCTATGATGTCACCACAGCACATGGATCCTCATTGATTTGGCACAGATAACTGCCTCGAGGTGACTGTTGTTATGATTTGTTGTTATAAAATTGAATTTTGCACAATGTGTACAAGCTTGTAACCGGGGATTTTTCACGTGTAAGGCAAACACATTAACCACTACACCACAGTCACACTGCCCATCCATCCTTCCATTGTTTTCTGCTTATCCTTGTCAGGGTCACAAGGAGGCTGGAGCCTATCCCAGCCACCATAGGGCAGGAGGCAGGGTACACCCTGGACTCGTCGAGACAGACAACCATTCACAGTCACATTCACTCCTATGGGCAATTTAGAATGACCCATTAACTTAACCCCATTAACTGAGTGTGTAAAACTTGGTTGGGTCTGTGTTTCCACAAGCCCTGCTAGTTTAGAGACTTATTCCTCATGAAGAACGCAAGACATAACAGAACAACCAACTCGCTAACGAGGGAAGTTTGGGTCAGAACCAGCTCTTGGAGCTCACGCTCCTCACCTGACTCCAGCCCAAATCCTTCCAAGAGCAGCTTCCCTCCCCTCGCAGCTATTTATTGACAAACTGTTACAATACACATCACAGCAAAAGCACCCCCCCTCGTAAGACCCCTCTCGGTTACAAGACAATGTGTGTGTGTATGTGTATGCATGTGCAAGAACATGTGTGTGTGTGTGTGTGTTTGTCTCTGTATGCACGACTTCCTGCTCACCAAAAGGATCATAAAAGCAGGAAGCAACATCACAAGAAACTGATCTGTCTGATAGGATGTATCTGCAATAAAACCTCCCCCAGCACAGAGTGGCTGGAGAGGTGGTCAGAGACAAAGGAATGTCTTGATCCTATAGATTGAACTAAGACTTTACAAATTTAAGAAACACAATGACAACATTCAAGAATTAGACTTAACAGTTACTGTGATCATTAAATGCCATCTTATGTGCTGATTGTTCGATACCAGCTAATACCTTGATGCCGCACTAATTATTACCTTTTAGAAAACAAAGATCAAAAGCGTCATGAAAGTAGAACATGAGCAATTAAAATCATCCCTTTATTTGTATTTTTAAATGGTCGGTGAAGACTTATAGCTTAACACCTCTAGCGGTTGCACAGCAACTGGCTAAATACTCCAGTCTCCTTGCCATCCAGTCACGAACTCTCTGTCTGTTGTTTGGTGCTTCACAGGCGGTGCACTTCAGGTTTTTTTGGGTTTTTTTAACCTTTTCACTGAAAACAACAGCCCACTCCTGCTTGTAACTTTGCTGGTGAGAGCAGTTAATAGGAAACCAAAACAGTAAGGTTGCAAGTGGAAACCAAAAGGATGAGCTCAAAGACATCAAAATGATCAAGGGGCTGTAGATACAGTGACCACTCAAGTACTGATTACAGCAGCTTTAAATAGTATCTCAGGAAAGGTGAAGTTGATACTTTTAACAGGTGTATTTTATATTTCGGTGTTATATATTTCAAAAAGTACCATTATTCTTTTAATTTAACAAATCTGTCAAACTCAAATATTTGGCTTTTGAAGGATTTGATGTTTATCAGGTAATCTGCAGAAACCGTCGCTCTCGGTTACCTGTTTGCCAGCAGCTGCGACGTGGTGCCCAAAGGTGACGTGAGGGTGATGGAGAGATCACCACGGCGACCGTGGCTTATGTTAACCCGGACCACGACGTGCTCCACATAAGCGACGTGCTGCGGGGCCTTGCTGGAGCAGCCTGTAGTCTCATGCACAGACATTAGCACTGAGCCCGGATGAATAAGCCTGTCATGAGAGAAAAAAGAGACGCAGGGAGTAGTGGAGATAAAAGAACAGACGGAAAACAAGAAGCGCGAGAGAAAGTTACGAGGAGAGCCGCGGTAAGGAAAATGACACCCATTAAAGTACGACCGCGAATCAGTGTGAAAGAAATCAATTCCAGAAGAGAGACAGAAATAGATAACGTGCGATAAAAGGGGAGGAATCAAGGAAAGCCCTGAGTCGAAGCAGAGATCTCTGATACCTGCTCAGCTGGATGGCAGCCTCCTCCGCACATTCATGCTGTGAGGGGACTTGTTTCCAGCGCTCTGCCTCCTTCACCATGCTCTCAGCATCCAGCAGGCCAAAGCCGTACAGGTGGCTCACTAACAGACACCAGCACATCCCCAAACACACACACTGCACATTAGCCGGGGCATAGAAAAGGCACTGTAGCTCATAAATGACTTCACACACTCCCGAGACTTTGTAGGCGTTTATTGCTCTTCTGCTCACAGTACCTCATTAGTTTGTATGCTCGCTGCTTTATAGTTCCCCCAAAAAAGAGCTGAGAGGAACATTTACTAAAATATGCTTATCAAGTCAGGGGATTCTTCTTTTTTTATTTATTTATTTATTTTTGGCTGGCAAATATTAAAATAGACAATGTGGAATTAGAAAATCAGCAGAGATCCGATGGGAGTACCTTTGTATCCGGCTCCATTTACACGCCAGTCAGGAGCACTGAGATGATGAGCTTTTGATGTACGGACAATAATGTGCTGCAAATCCCTCCAGGTTAGCAAGGGGCTGAACGTTCAAGAGAAGGAAACCACATGCTCTCATCACCCGATTGCACAAATTGATCTGAACACGAGCTGCATGTATGGATGCTGTTATTAGAGGGCTGCTTACTTGGCTTCCAAGGTGAGAGCAATGACACCGGCAGCTACAGAGGCGGCGAGGGAAGTCCCTGACTGGGCCGTGCTGCAGCTCTGCTGTGGACCCACGGTCACCTGTGGAGGAAACCACTTATATTTATTTTTTTATATTCACCCACTATTAACATGAACAGCACAGAACTGCTCTTTTTTGTGGACTCTGCTTGACTGTATGTGTAGTTTTTGCACATCAAATCATTTTGGAAAGCATTCAAATGACTGGCAAGAATTAACTAGGAGGATTCAGCATTAATGTGATCAATATTTAGGATTTAGGTTATGGATTTGCTATAAATTAGCTAATTAATCCTGTCTGGTTTCTTACCCTTCATTTCTTTATATTTTCTTGGGAAAATGTGAAATAGTGATTTATTGAAACATGTGCAAAACATGCCTGAACTGTCCACTCGGACAGTTTCCTCAACATTTTTAAGGACATGCTGCAAACCATATGACACGTTTTCCCGTAATGGCTCTCTGAGAATCACTTCACTGGTGCAGATATTCTATTTTTATCTGAAACTCTATTATCTTTGGATTTTTAGTACTCAACTAAAGCAACAACAAAACGAAACAAAAGAGGCAACAAATTATGTGCTTAAAGATACAAGAATAAATTTGGTTTTTGCTAAGTTGCCTGTTATATAAAGACTACTTGAAAAATATTTTAAAAAATAAAATACAAATCTGGCTCCTTGGAAATGAATTGCAGCTCAGGACAGTGCTGTATATTGTAGAATATGGGCCTGGTTAACCAGCAACTGGAACACACTCACCTGTTTCCAAACACCAGTTAGGTAACATTTGTCATAAAGTAGCTTAATTTTTAAGTTTGCAGACACACGATCACTCACAGAGACAAATGCAACAATTTAACAAAAGTGTCAGAGTGACAAAAGTTAATCAAGATAATGCATTTTGTAGAAAGAAAAATTAGAAATACTGGCAAACACAGTACACATAATTAGAATTTTTTTTGTTTTGTGTGTCGGTTGAGAAAACAAAATGGAAAACATGTAAGCCTGAGGCCAGAGAAGCAGCTCTCAGTCAAATTACTCTAATCAGCTACCCAACTCTGTTTACCCACAATGTCTGAAAATCACATGACATGATAGAAGTATTTGGCATTTTCTACACTCAGACAGTGATTTCATTCCAATTGGAAGACTTTACGTGCAAAATCTGTATGTTATCCTAATTTTCACTTACTCTGGTTTGTGTTAGTATAGAGTAACTACTATCCTTTGTCCATGGTGATGTGCCATAAACCGGGGGGGGGGGGGGGGAAGAGAGAGAGACTCTTCCAGTTAGATAGACAAAACAAAAGAGTGAAATCTGGTTTTCACAAAACATATTTCACACAACATTAGGAAATTTTCCTCGGGCCGTTCTAGTATGTTAATATTATACTGCTGACTGAGTTCTGACGACATACACCACAGTTCTTGTAATGGCTTTTAATTAATGAAAATTAAAGCTCTAAGAATAAACATGAAAACAAAATCATTTGTTGCTGCGGGTTTGAACGAGCAGCTCCTTTCTGTGACTTCACAAGTTCAGCTTTGTTCTGCAGAGACAAAAGTTCACAGAGCCTCCGTCTTGGGCATATTTCGTTGATTGACAGGTGTCTCAGACTATCACACTCAGCAGACGTTGCATGCTCCCCCCCCCCCAACACCACTGCCCAAAGCCAATGCTTAATATCCCAAATGTGTATTTTCTGGCTTTGAGCAGCTGGCAAGATGCCGGTGAATGTTAAATCCAACTACTCTAAGACATCCAGTGTCATCATCAGAAACAGTGCAAAAATGACTTTTAAATTAGCAGTTAATATAATTTTATTATCTAAATAACTTCATGCCCTCTGAGTGGTAAATGCCGTGCAAACATTAATGTCATAACACGACAAATATCTCGTAATCTGTGTTCAGGAGAAGCAACTGGAGTTTAGTCAGTATCACTGCATTGCATTGCTTCACTTCTTCCTCTTATTGTAAAATAATAATTGCTTTTGGAAATTTATGTCTAAAATATTAAATATTTAAAGGAATTATATAACCTCTTACAGAGAGTAGACCATTGTTTTTCTTGTTTTTCTTCTTGTCTGTAAAAAACTGCATATTTTGCATGATTTAATAGCTTGTATATCACAAGTTATCAAGTTGTCTCCACAACACCGTGAGACACGTTACCAGTTGCTCATGTTTCTGTGAAGGAATTCTGGCCTACAACATTGCTTCATTTCATTTTGGGGGGGCATTTGTTCATGCACGGCTCTTTTGAAGTCCCACCACAGCATTTCAATCCGGTTAAGGTCCGGACTTTGACTGGGCCATTGCAACACCGTGATTCTTTTCTCTCTGAGCCTTTCTATTGTAGATTTGCTGCTGTGCTTAGGATCATTGTCCTGACCCAGGAGTCCAACACACATACACACTGGACATACTGAATACTTTGTAATAAAGGAGAGTTCATGGTTGGCTCAAGGACAGCAAGGTGCCCAGAGCTCTTGTGGTTCATTGAGTTGCAACTTTTGCAAACTTCAGCCTCTGAGATTCCACAGTGCAAACTACTAATAGTTAACAGAAATGTTGCCTTTCGCAACATATTTTTTAGATTCGGCAACTTGTGTTTGTGTCTATATGAATGTTGCTTTGGATTGAGGCGAGAAAATGTTTTTCCAGCATCTGGGTAAAGCTATTTTCAACAGACTGATGGCAGGAGAGCGTGGCTGCTCACTACGGTGGAAGAAAAGAAGCTATTTTTTGAATCATGTGAATCTTAATTAAGTTCTCTGTTAGCAACACTCACCATCTCCTCTCTGTCCCATCCGCCGTACGCCGTTGCCAGCGTGGAGGGGCACGGCTCCAGGTAATCTGGCTGGCTTCCATGCTGAGTGCTGCTGCTGATAGAGATAGTGTAAATACTGTTGCTGTAGCCGTCACAGGAGCAGTAGTCACCTCTTTCCCCTCCGTTTCCTGACGGCCAAACAAAGATGGAGCCCCTCCCTTGCCGGCCCTGAGATTATTTGGGTAAAGCAGACAGAGGAGATTAATTTATTTATGATATTTACATATTGATGTTGAGGAAAAAAACAGAACAGCTCTTGCAGTAAATATACAGCCGCAGGTGGGACACAGACATAAACAAACACAGCCACACTTTTTTCTCTCACTGTTTGAACGCTGTTCTGTAAAACAAGACGAGTCAGAGGTCCAGGTCCATCCAGAGTGGCCCCGTCATCTTTTGGGCCCCAGCCGGCTAAGTAAACATCAATATACCCTGAACTGAAGCTAAGCGACTGGGCCTCCACAATGTCTGTTACATCTCCATCCAGCATTCGGATGCCTGGGGGAAAAGGATAGCACCAAAGCGATGATAAAGTTTGAATCCCCTACTGTATCTACAAAACTTTGCCTTTCACGAAGTCCTTCGGCGTGCGAGTTTCATGGCGTCACATGGACTCACCGCCTATGCGTGCGTGGAAAGAAACTCCAACGGTGCACCGAGAGCTATTTGCAGCTGCAGCAACCACCCCTGCGCACTGAGTCCCATGGCTTCGAAGAAAGGAGGAGAACATCAGAACGCGAGGTTAAATGCATATGCATGAGGAGAAGACGGGCTATTTCCGTTACATCAAGCTATGCGAAGACAGAATTTAGACTGGGGACTTTGCATATCCATACATGCATGTAATTACTGGAAAACGGAAAGGGAAAGCATGCATTAATTAGAGTTCTGGATTATGACAGGGAAGCTGCAAAGCAGGTGCAAAGACAATTCCAGAGATACAAAGTACTCACTTGTTAACAGCACTGGTAGAAGAACGATCTTGGTCTTGTCCGTTCACATCAAAGCTGGCAAAAGGATCCTAAATCAGATAGATACTAAGTAGCGGCACATAACACCATGCCAGCAGCTATCTGACTGTATTTCATCAGACAAATCACAAAGAGCATTATTCACCAGCCCACTCAACAGCTAAGTGGATCAGACGTTTAATGTCCATTCCAATACTCTTAGCTGGCCTTTCCAAACCTTTGGCCCAAAAACCCTGCTCGCAATATCTGTCTGAGCTCTTACACTAAGAGCTCTGCCAAACTGCTTATGATTAATGTCCCCTTCCCAAGAAGAGTGTCCCATCCCAGGGCACTTACATAATTTGGCTTCAGATCCGGATGCTCTCTCTCGATGCCATCATCTAGGACAGACACCACCACACCCTTCCCAGTGTACCCTCTCCTCCAGGCCGCTGCAATGTTCATGTGAGACTGGCAGGCTTTGGAGTCACTGCACTGCTGTGGAGCGAAATAGTGGGACATTCAGCTTCACCCTCAGGAGTAAAGAATAAATGTGGGTCTATTTTAGGCTCTGTCTGTCTGTCTGGGTTTGTGTGTGTTTGTGTGTCTATGTTTCAGACTTGAGCATGGCAAAGGAAAACAAAACAAAACAATCTGACTCACAATGTACCACAGGCGGTTCCACACTGGGTCGCTGAAGTCCTGCATGTGGTCGCTGGACTGATGGTGCGTAGCAGGGAGGAGCTCTCTCCTCATGGGGATAGGAGAGATATGACCGGCTCTGGAGATCCTCTTTACTCTTCTCTGGACCACCTGCTGCTTGAGCCATTCCACCTTAAAAGGAACATTTGTACAGATGTTCATGTCTACTTTTTTGGATCCATTGTGAAATATTTCAGCAGCTATATTGCATTTACTGCGCTGGCAAAAAACAATTATGTTCTCAAGAGGAGGGGCCCTGACACTGTACCTCTGGTTGATACTCTGATGACTTATCAAAGACAAAGGGCACAAACGTAATCAGTGCAAGCTAATGACTTGCACGCTCTTCGTTCAACAACAAAAAACCCACAATCCCAAATTGCTGCAACATGCAGCTGTCTCACTGAAATATAAACACATCCTGATCATTCTGTAAATTGCTCATATAACACTGTTTTAAGGTCAAAATGGTAACTTTGTTCAGTGAAGTATCACAAAGTGTGGACGCTAAACTTTTCCGCTAGTGCCTTTATGAGGCTAATATCTGCTCTTAGTTGTTAAAAGGTTTTAAATTTGGTGCAAATTCAGAAGTTTTTAATTGTTTTTATTCCTGCAAAACTAATTACATTTCTTGGTTCTGTTAATGGTTGTTAGGGTCTCTGAGTTCATTTATCAGATACGTGCTAATGTGCTCTGAAACTCCTGAACAGCTCCATGTTACAGCTGCCATTATAATCCTGCATTGATGTTAGAATTCATCCATCCATCCATCCATCCATCCATTCACTTATCCTTTTCAGGGTCGCGGAGCCTATCCCAGCTGTCATAGGGCGAGAGGCAGGGTACACCCTGGACAGGTCGCCAGTCTGTCGCAGGGTCAACACACAGGGACAGACAACCATTCACATTCACTCGCACATTCACACCTAGTGGCAATTTGTGTGCTTAGTAAAGCTGCAAACATGGCTCCACCAAAGAAGCAGTTTCCTGTTCCTGAACCCGTTATAGGGCACTTATTGAAATTCATGAAAATTCACAATAATACAATAATAGTGTTCGCGTTGGACACTTTTTTTGTTTTAACTTCTGTGACTCTTTCTCAGGAATTTTCACTGTTATGTATCATGTATCAAATCATGTTATGGTTAAAGGCTGAATTTAGCTTTACTTTTGTTGGCCAGCAGGGGGAGCCTCCTCTGTTTTGCAATAGTCCAGTTGTATAGAAGTCAACATAAAAATAACCCTTTGTCTCTTACACCACAGTAAACTCATTGCAGTTGAGTTTCTGTGTTGTGCTTTTTGTGTTTTTGAGGTTTCACTGAATACAAAATGATGTTCACTTGTAAATTGTGATCTCCATTAGAATCAAAACAGATAACAAACATAGAAGGTTATGATTCTGGGCCTTTCCTTAGCGTGCCACGTTGATGTAGGAGAAGTGAGTGGTCCCTTGAATTCTTAATCAGATTCATCCTCCATTTAAAAAAAACTCAGCTTGAGGCAACATTCATCTTCAATATACAGTTCATAGGTCATACAGTCTGAATTATATTATGTTAGTGTGTTGTGATTTCAGACACTACTCGATTATACATGAACAAAAATGTTGGTACAAAGTGACATTAATGCTAAAAAGTCTGACGTACGCTAAATGCTGTGAAAAAGATGAATCCCTAGCTGTTTACTAAATGTAAACTCAAAAGCTCCTTGGATGGTTCCCTTTCCCAAGTTGGAAAAAAGTCCTCCTGGCAAACACTGACTATGTTCTTTAACTTCTGAAGGTGGAAGACAAAGAAAGTGTGATTTTGTGTGTAACCAGATAACACTGGGAGTTGCTTAGAACCTGTCTGATTGTACTATATGCCCAAGCTGCTTATTGATACTATAAGAATTTGATGCAACCCTGAACACCTTGTTGATCTTTAAGGACTTCTGACATCTTTAGGTGTTGTTAGTGTTCGTGCACACAAAGCTGTAATGTGAGGGGAGGGACCAGAACAATGAACATGTGTCCCTATGTGTACGTGGAGTGTACGGAGGGGACATGATGCTGCTGATTAATAATCCAGTAGCTTCCCCGTCCTACTCATATCTCATTACTATACCTTGGTCTCCTTGGCGACGCGATCAGTCACTTCTTTGTTGCCTATTTTGGATTGATTCGCCGTCTCGTGATGGCGAAAACTGTAATGCCTCTTCAGGTCTCCAATCTGGTGAAAACACACATCAGATCCTCGAAATGATTTTGTTTGGAGGTGGAGGCGTGCTGCTCGTTCTGCTCTGCTACTGTGCAAAGCAGCTTTTTAATTATTAAACTGCTCGTGGTGTCTTTTATTAACACGGCTACCTTATACCTCTGATAGTTTTACAGCCCAGGGCAACCTGAGCCAAAAGGTTTCAGCCACACTGCTGCTCATCTGTGTACTGGTGTAGCTGCACATACCACGTCACTGTGTGCATTCTATAATGTATGTCAGCTAATATTTTTATACAAGCGCAGTCCACTGAGTAATGACTAGTTAATAAAACACATGACAGCTCACACTATTGCAAGAGAACAACAAATTATGCCCTTAAATATTTCATTAATATCCTTTTCTTGTGTGTGTGTTCTCATTGCTCATTTCTGGGCTAAATGCAGAGGTCAAATTCTTGTTGAAAAACATGCTGGTGGTCATGATTTATTTATTTATGAATGTATCTGTTCATCTGCTGCTTCTTTAAATCTTTAGCAGATATAATTCATTCGTCCCTGGACGGCTGACCAGACAGTGCAGACAGATATCAACAGCTTTTGATGCAATCCTAAAAAAATATTAGTAAAGCCATTAGTGGCTCCACAGTTAGATTTGTCCAATATTTCCAGTTTTCCAATAAATGAAACTTCCAAATTCAAGTCTGGTAATTGTGTAAATAATTGCCCTCTTCATGTTTGAGGGCACTCACCTGTCCCATGTTAGTAAATCCATATTTCTCTGCTATCCTGTTCACAGATTCGAGGTCCCCTCTTATTTTTATCGCCCAGTCGTTTGTATAAATCGTTGCGTGGCAAAGCTGGAGGAGAGTTCCCATCCACAGCGCAATAAAACGCGCCATTGCTGCTTATTTCTCTCGGTAAATAGCCGGTGCCCAGGTGTTTCACGAGCTGTCCCCGCACTCTGTTCTGCTGCAGATGCTTCTCATTGCGGGAAATCCGCTGGCTCAAAGATGCAGGATGCACCCGATGTTCTGCCGGCTGAAGTTGTGAAGACTTGACTCCTTCACTGACTACAAGCTTCTATCAAATTACTTCAATATGGAGGCCGGGGATCAGCTACAGTCTGTCCTTTATTGGGATCTGATCTGTGGGTTATACTTTACTTCTATAGATCTTTTCTTTTCTTTACTCTTTGCAAATACTGTAAAATGAATGAGCTGTCTGT
>NW_005187403.1:6315093-6403389 GCF_000239375.1 Pundamilia nyererei | reverse complement strand
ATATTTAAGTTGAATTCTTTTGTGACTTACCTGTTTGGATGATTGAGTTAGAGATATCAAGGCATAGGCAGCTCTAGCCAGCAGGTGCTGCTAGGCCTCAACTCCATTAATCCGAGCAACTGAAGTGGATCTCTCTGCTGTATTTGTGCCATTGTGAGACTTTTTACTGAATTATCTTACTAATATTATTAATTGTTCTTGATTATTTGTCTATCTTTTATTAGCCAAATTATTATGTCTGTGTGTTGCATGCATACAATTTGTGGACATAGCTTGCTAACCAAGCTAACTAGCATTACCTGAAGAATTAGCATTAACAACAGCCAAAATGTTAGTGTTGAGGGTTCAAAACAAAATGTCCAAAACTAATAGGGGATGTCAGAGTGGCTATGTACAGTACATATTTTATACTGTCTATGGCTGAGAAACAAAAGATGCATGCTGAAGAATAGGAAGGGTGGGCTTTATACAGGAAGTACTGGAGCAGGTGTCTCCATCTACCTGCTGCAGCATAGAAATATTTATTTATCATTATTAATATTTATTATTTATTTTACCTAAAATTCCGTATCAGTTTCCTACTCGTGTGCTAAATATTTAACACAGAAAAGCAGTCAGCAAGGAGCATGGACTGTAAGTTTGCAGCAATAACAAACTTACAGTCCATCGAGCCAGCCAATCACTTTGTTCATCGTGGCTGGTGCTTATCCCAGCCTTCAGGGTGAGAGGTCATCAAAAGTGGCTGAGGGGTGGCTCTAGCTCAGGAGACCAGGTCATCTACTAATTGGAAGGCTGGTCATTTGATCCCTGGCTGCTCCTTTGGCAAGATACTAACCCCAAGTTACTCTCCAATGCATCCATCAGAGAGTGAATGTGTGTGAACGTTAGATAGAAAGTACTTCACCAAAGAAGCAGTGGCTGTACGAATGGGGGAGTGAGGCATGTTGTATAAAGTTCTTAGTGGTCAGGTAGAGTAGAAAAGCCCTATATAAGATCCAGTCCACTTACCATTTACCAATCAGTTACAGCGTTAGCACACAGAGCGAGACGAGCACAACCTTATAGCTTACAGACTGATCACTCTGGGCGTGACTAGTCCTTCCAAAAAGTATCTCGGTGGCTATTTTGCTTACAGGTTGATATTTGGTTGAAGAGCAGAGAGCTCCCCTATATTTACCTCTCATGGATACCATGCTCAGTGAAAGGTACATCATGATAGGTTACATATGTTAGCCAGCTTGAAAGGAGTAGCCATAGATATAAGCTGTTTTCATTTATCAGCAGTTTGTTTAACTGTGGGCTGAGCATCTAAACCACACATAGGCAAAATATGGCCTGAGGACAGGAACCACCCAGCCAACTATCTCAATCCAGCCCACAAAACAAAACAGCCCCCCTCAAAAAAAATCAATAAGAAAGAGCAGCATACAGAGGAATCTTGAAACAAATAACTGCAACAAGTCTGCTCTGCTGTTTAACTCTATTCCA
This sequence comes from Pundamilia nyererei, assembly GCF_000239375.1. NCBI lineage: Eukaryota > Metazoa > Chordata > Actinopteri > Cichliformes > Cichlidae > Pundamilia > Pundamilia nyererei. Next base: position 6,401,901 of record NW_005187403.1, on the reverse strand, counting down.
GTCCAATGTGTTTCAACAGTGACCTACACAGTGGTGAATGTGAAACACCTGAAGAGATGTAGGCTAAATGTTCTTAAAGCATTTAGGTGATATTTTTTTGAAATCGCGATTTGAGTTTCTTTATGGGGCGATTGTGGCTCAAGGGTTGGCAGTCCGCCTTGTAATTGGAAGGTTGTCGGTTTGAGCCCCGGCTCCGACAGTCTCGTCATTGTGTCCTTGGGCAAGACACTTCACCTGTTGCCTACTAGTGATGGCCAGTGTCAGGCAGCCTCGCCTCTGTCAGTCAGTGTTGCCAACTCCTCAGTAAGGAAAATCGCTATTGGTTGTCCTAAAAGTCGCTAGAAGTCGCTAAATGAAGTCATCGTCTAATTTGCATAATTGGTCATGCTAATCTAATTGTAACCTACGTTGTTGGAGAGAGAAATAACATCGTGGAAGAGACATAAAGTGAGTAAAAAACGTCCTAAATGCATTTAGAGTTTATTTAGAACTACAAATTAAATTTCTTTTAGCAATTATTGTTTTTTTAACGTCACAATTCCAACCCTGCTCCTTTACCCGGGCCTGGAGTGGCAAAAGTGACCCGAAATAGGCACTCTGGTGGAGTTACTTTGTGTATGTGTTTGTAAGTAGTTTTAAACCTTGTGATCCACAAAACAGCATAAGAGTAAAAGAGTAAAAGAACTGACTGCGTTACAGCACCCGCTGCTTGTTGAGAGTAAAAGAGATACGCGCTTTCACGTCTTTTTTAGCGACTTTTTTTTAGAAAAAAAGTCGCTAAGGGGTCTGAAAACTCGCTAAATATAGCGACAAAGTCGCTAAGTTGGCAACACTGCTGTCAGTGCGCCCCAGGGCAGCTGTGGCTACAATGTAGCTTGCCATCACCAGTGTGTGAATGGGTAGATGACTGAATGTAGTGTAAAGTGCTTTGGGGTCCTTAGGGACTAAGTAAAGCGCTATACAAATACAGGCCATTTGCCATTTTTCCACCATGCAGTCCTTTTCTTGCTTTATCAAAGTCAGTGTGGCACTCTGGAAAGAAAATTTTGTCTACTCCTCATCTAAACTCTTTAAGACGCCATAGTTACCTCTTCCAGCTTCAAATAAAACGTTTTCTACTTGTTTGATTTTTTTGTTTTTGAAACGCTAACCTACGCTTCTGTTGATGTTATCAGCCTGTTTTTGAAGCCTGTGCTAATACACCTATTTGTATCATTTGTAATGTTAACGAAGACTAGACATCAGTACTGGGACACTGACATGTTACACCTACTGGAACTGATGGCCATGGAAACCCATACAGTGAAACTCCCAGTGCACACTGTTTATGCTGATGTTAATGCCAGAGGAGGCTGGGAATGCTACAGTTGCATGGCTAGGTGCTTGATTGCGGCAGCTGACATCAAAGATCAAGTCCAAGCAGAAGCTTTTTTCTCACCACCATACATAACAAATTTTTTTTAACTTGTTTAGTATTGAGATTAAAGTGAAGAAAAATTTGAAGAAGGAGATGAATTAACTGAAATAATCTGTGTGATCTGCGAAGTTGGATAGCTCAGTTGCCTTAGTTACATTGCAGCATACTACAGATAAAACAAATCCTCTCATCCAGAGCCAAAGTAAGCGATTATTCCATGTTTTATACTTCTACAATACTTTATTACATGAAAAAAATGCAAATGGCAGGGGATGATAGGAACCAGAGGATGATTAACAAGAATATGCGACACAGCATGTCTCAGTGTGTTCCTGTTAGTCGAATCATTATGCTTTATTTCAGAAGAGCCGGAGCCTTTTCTTGACTTACATCAGACAAAAAGCTGCTAAAAACAGCCGTCCTGCCATTCTTTTATTTTCCCACAGTCCCGCTGTTCATTTCTAACTACACAGCGTAAGTCAAATGTGCACAACACTGCTTTGTTTTACTCATGAAAACTTAAACCAAAGCTTCACAAATCCCATAAATACTCAAACTCAAATACAAATTTCAGACCGTGCTTAGTGTGCTCGACAGGCAAAGATTGGACGAACGGGTGCTTCGTTTTCCACTTCACGCTATGTATTTCATACTGTGGTTTTATTTTGCCTGAATGGGCTCAAGGCCAATATGCAGAGATGTTTCTATAACATCCACCGACACTCACAGTAATTCCAACTAATGCCTCGGCATCAGTCATATAATTATGTCACTAGAGACCTAGTATATGTGCAGCAGGTAGATGAGGTTCATAACAGCATGTATGCAGGGTATTGTTGGAGGATGACTTACTAATTAAGAAGACGTGTAGGCCTCAGCCTCTAGTTGCTGTTTTGATGCCGTGGGAAATAAAGGCAGCACAACAGCTGATCATTTCTGAAAAGGGAGCAGCTGTTCCCTTCTGCCATACTGCACTTTGTATTCATACATACTTATGTACATTTCCCGTTTAAAAACCTTTATCATCCAGAGACTTTGGCAGCATTTATTTGTTCTGATTTTCTTTGAGGAATGAAAGGAAGGTCTCACAAAAAAGAAAAAAATCTTGTTAGATAAAGAAAAATATTGTCTGGAGCATCCGTTCTCTTGTGTTCCGTGTAACCTGAAGGTCATAGTAATTCTCGGACAATATCGTTGCTGCCTTCAAAATAACAACCTTAGGGAGAAAAAAAAATAGTTAGAATGATAGATTTGATGTGCAATCAGACAAAAATTTGTAAATTACAAAATTATAATGTAATTTCATCATGGCATCTCGCTTCATGATGCTTTCAAAGTAAGAAAAAAAGAGAGAGAAAGAAATGGCACAGCTTCAAAAGACCTTCTCGGAGCTTCTTCCTCGTGTACCTACCTGTCAGAATATTTTGGTGGTTAAAGTCTCGCCCGATGCCTGTTCAGACCTTGAGCGGTAAATTACAGAGAGCAGGTCCATGATGCAACGTGGACTCACAGTCTTTATCATCTGCTGCACAATGAAATGGAAAACAAAACTAGCTGAGCAAAACAAAGGGAAAGCACCTCTTGGCAAAGCAGTCACAAGACTTTGAAGTTATCTAACATGTCTTCAGAGAGACCGACTTTGATGTTCAGAAAAGTCTTCTCAAGCAGTGACATATTCCCCTGAAAATAATTGTCAAACGTGTTCCTGAGCACACTGACTGCCCTGCAGGCAGCACAGGCGTGAACTCTTCCTCTTTGTTCAACTGTTCTTGCTGTTTTGTATGCTCTGTTGTGTGGCATCATGGCGAGTGTTTGCCACTAACAGTGCGGGTACAAGCAGGGAACAAGGGAGCAAGCACATCAGTAACATCGAGAGGACAAGTTTTGTGGCGTTAGCTTCCAAGAGGATGCGCGTGACTTGAAATGGAAGAACGCAAATGCAAAAGTCCAAAATCCAAATTTTTTAATGGCAAGAAAGGTGATCGGGAGAAGCAAACAGATCCAGCAAGGGAGGACGCAAAAGCAGAAATCAAACGAGACTAAAAAAAGGAAGAAAAAAAGATGATAACTCAAAGAGCAGACAAACAGGCATGCACAAGGAAAAATAGACAGGAACTGCTCAAGGAAATGTTTGAACAGCTGGACAACAATGGCTTCAAAGACAGTCTGACAAGTAGGGGGAGGCTGCGCACAGTAGCTATAAGGAAGAGCTTAGTAAAGGAGCGAAGAGGTGGTGAATGGAACTTGTGTGGAAAAGAAACAAACTAAAACTACCAAGTCTGCACGAGAGCCAATGGAAAAAAATGTAAAACAGGAAATCAGCTGAGTGATAAACATGAAAAAATCCTTTTCTCTGGCATTGTGTTTGGTATATAGGTTTGCATGGTTTAATGAAACCATCACATAAATCATAAATCTACATTGTTGACATCTTATGTTCAAAGATTGAAACAGGCAGACAGTTTTTATCACCATTTTTTTTGTTTTTATTTTATTTGTTCTTTGAACCAACCTTCTAGAAATTCTTCATGCGGTTATACATTAATGTTGCATTTTATTCAAAGTAATATTAGGCTAGTGATGCACTTGAAGCCTCAACAATTCATTACACTTTTACTCCTAAAGACTTGTAAGAGAGGTCAAAAAGCACAAGGGGTCACTCTGATGAGGAGTCTCTCAGAGGCCAATTACTGCACCAGAGCCGTTCAGTGAAACAGCCAGACGTGGAGGAATGTAATGATTCAGCATCTGGTACCTTCAGAGCTACTCGCTTCTATGCTGGGGAGGAAGACCTTGCATAGTTTCACATTCTCTGTCTCAACGGGCTCACCACATGTGTAACATCTTGGATCCAGACAGTGAGGAATGCGGAATGCTCAGAAACGGATACACTTTGTGAAATGTGCACCCTGTTGTCAGGAAGGCTTCCAGAGTGACAGTGGCTTGACACGTGTTAACTTGTTCTGCTGCACTCTATTGACCTCAATAAACGTCTCTGTGAAAGACATTCCTGTCTCTTGTATGTCCTTTCTGCACAAGCAAACGTCTCACATTATAAAGAAGCGTGATTGGAAATATTTTTAAAAATTTTCTCTTCAAACCTCGCGGAAATGCTTTGCTACAACGGGCTTCTCTAGCCAAATGCCTAAGGGGCTCTAAAATAAGGCTAATCAATGGCAGTGGGAGCCTTTAAAAAGATAGGAAAAGCACTTCCAGCCTGCAATTTCCACTGTCCAAAATGTCATGTAAGAAACAGCACTTAAGGGGGAACTGCCGAAGACAGCCTTCAACCTTTTTGTAGGATACCCCTGCACATTTTAAAAATATATATATATATTTTTGCCACAGCGTGTGGGCAGAGTGACTCCTTTTAGATGTGGAGAAAGCTTTTTCACACAAGGCTGATTATTGGCTGGAACATGACCAAGTGTCACGTACGCGAATATAAAATAAAAAAGGCATGCAAATCTCAAATGACCCCACACCGTGGCATCTCAAAGAGACAGAAAAACAAGTTTCGGCCCTAAAAACCTGATATTAGTTTTACTACAACTACTAAAACCCTAGCGCAGAGGCTCCACAGTGAAGTGGTTTATGCTTTCCTATCAAATGAATGATTGCCAGTTCGATTCCGGCAGGAGGCACAAATCATTTGGGGATTGTGTCTGGTGTACAAAAAATTCTGTCAAGAAATGTGGAGCTTCTTGCTGTGGCACCCCATTGTGATTAAGGAAGCAGCTGAAAGTAGAATTCCAGTGTGTTTGATTTGTGGCATAAATATGCTCAGTCTTAAGGAAGGGGGGTTCAGAAATGCAAAGAGCTTTAAATAACACAAACTATAGAGAAAGCCATTAGAAGGGAAAGGAATTAAAACTATTTTAATGAGAACAGCTCCTACGTAGGTGTTCCTCCAAAGCTAATATTGTATACTATTGGGAAGTTGGTCTGGCTCTTCTGAACCTCCTCCAGCATGAATTCAGTCAGGGCCCCCTTGTCACATATCATCCCACTCTTTCTTAAGATCTCTGCTGTGTGTGCCTTCTCTGAGGTTTTCCTCTGAGTGGAAGATGTCCAGAACAGAGCCAAATAGATTATTAACGAATTCAGCTGGTTGGAATTTTCCTTCTTTTTTTGTTGTTTTCCTGTTACCTCAGTGTGTGCCGAGGACATCCCATCACATTTCTCTCCAAAGCTGGAAAAACCCTCGAAAACCCTTCGTGTCACAGAACCACTTTGAGTCCTTTCTCAGCCCCAGACACGGCGTGTTTGCGTTACATTGCCCCCACCCTGCCTTTTTTTTTTTTTTGCATCACTGCCAGCAATGGCAGGGGAGAATTTAGCTCATATTTTATTAAACCAATCTGCAGCTATCGCAGTTGACTCAGAAACTTGGCAGGTCGTCTTGAAATGGGTACTTTTTAATTCATTATTTACCATTTCCAACTGATGCATGCGCTCATAAATATAACTGTGCGTTTGTGTGTAGTGCCTCTGAAATCTACAAAGATAAGCCAGAGGATGTGCCCAGGCATTGTGTCAGTCGGTGTGTGTGTGTGTGTGTTTTAATTTGGATCCCCAGGTCCGCATTCAATCCATATTTTTCTTTTATTTGGTCACTAATGAGGCTTCTTTCTCAGTTCAAAGAAAAGAAAGTACTTTCAAGTATCATTGCAACTCTGGGGCTTGTTTATCAGCATCATTATTAAGTCATTGAGAGAAGACAGTTTATGTTGCATCATTTATTGCATTAGCCTCCAAACAATATTCGCTGCAGGACCGGCGGACAGGTTAAGGCTGCTGCACCTCTTGACTTCTCACTCTGAGTGACTGCGAAATGACCTCTTTAGTTGTAATGTGGCAAAGTAGCAGCCGAAGCTCAATGATTCATGCAGTAATAGCTTTACCGCTTCCTCTCAGCGTGTAGGGCCGGTTGTTTTCACATGCCCATTATGCATGCTTGTTGATGCCTCCAGACATGCCCCCCCACCACCACCACCCCTCCTTCATTTTCAGCCTCCTTGATGTTGCACTGAATTGCGTGAGCCAACTTTGACCCTTGATGTTTCTTTGAAGAGGCCGTTGAAATAAGCTTGTTCTCTCACATTTCTCTGCAGACAAGCCTGGACCAGAGGCGCTTTATCTTATATGTCAGTGTGACACACCGGCAGCCAGGGTAGCTTTCCATGTGTAGCTTTTGTGTGTGCCAGCATTCTTGAATAACACTGCAGCAGTGCTGACAAAATAGTTACCGACCTCACCTCAGAATCCTTACACACTCACACACACTCACACACACACACACTCACACACACTTCCTTTCTCTTTATAGATTCAAAGCCAGTCTTCTCTGGCTCCTTTGTTCCCCACTCCAGGCTGGGCTCAGATCCTCTCTGCTCTCTGTAAGCCCGCTCCGCTCTGTCATCAGGATTACAGGCTGTGCTGTAGCAGATTAATGACTGACAACGCTACACTCCTCTCAGCATTGCACGGCACACACAGAGCAACCAGGATGGAGCGTGTGCCCGGTTGTGAGGGAGAGAGGAACAACTGCGGGGGAGATAATGCATTGTGTTGGTCTGAGAACAATATGTTAGCTGTGAGATTGGATGTGAGTGCCTGTGTGCGTGTGTGTAGTTGCGAGAATGTGTGCAGTTGCGTATGCGGCCGAGTTTGTGTTTGTGAATTTGTTGCTTATATGCACGTGCAGAGCGAGCTTTTCGGCTTCTACACGGCAGTGCAGTCATGTCAGTGAACATTGGGGGGTAGTGATGTGCGATACTGCAGATTTTGGTGTTGATCCAATAAGTATATACAGGGCCAGTATTGGCGATACCAGTACCAATACTTTTAACTTAATAAACTTATGGGGAGAGCAGTGTGTCATGACTTATGAGATGAATCATCATCGGTTTGTAAACTCTGAACAAACTTTAATGACCACTAAACCACTGATGTAACATTTTAAATTGTATTAATACAATGTCTGGCACATGTCTGTTCACAGTAAAGGAAGAATTCCAATGAACAGGGAAACACATGACAAAAAGACCCCAAAACAAAAAATAAAAATCTTTTGGAGATCTGCAAATGTGGCTGTCTGTGAAGCACTTCTGGTTAAAATGTTTTACATTAATAAAACATTATTTAGACATTTTTCATAGTGCATGTTTTAAGTATATTTTCTTTACCCCCACCCCCCACCCCCAAAGAAAAAAAGGAATAGAGGATAGAAACAAAGTATTGATCCTACCGCATTAGTATCGATCCAATACCAATACCACCACTGGCATTGCTACTATTGATTTGGATCAATCTGCCCACCTCTACTGGGAGTTTAAAACTGCTTAAAACAGTGTGTGTCTGCACTTATCTGTGCATATGTACATATATACTCTTGTCTTGAGCGAGTGGGGGGGAGGATGCAGCAGATACGTGTCCGGTACATAAAGAGCTGTGGACGTCCTGAAATATCCTGAAACAGCTTTCCCCTCCAATAACTCTCCCCTGCAGACACAAAGCACAGTCTGTGTCTAACTGCTTTGTTCGAGGCAAAGTGGAAACTGCCAGTTGTTGTGCAAATCCAAACAAGCAGGCAAACAAAACTGAGAGCTAACGCTAGAACTCCGAAGTTTGGAATAAATTAGGCCAGGATCTCACACCACCTCAGAGCCTCGCAGAAGCAGCTTATGTGTGTCATGAATTACTAAGTAGTAATATTTGGGGCTTCTCACAGCCATCAAACAGCTGAGGCTTAATTTCCCGAGACTTGCCCTGGAGTGTCCACAAAAGTGGGCTGTCGGAGCTGCCATCTGAGGACTGAAGACTCGCCTCTTTTTGATGTCTTAGAAATGTTCCTAGAAGTCAACAGTGATTGTTTCTTAGAAGTGAGAAATGCCTAATAATAATCAGTGATACCCATGCTCCATTCTTAAATGACTTCATTCATTTTCTCTGCTCGGCTAACACATTTAAATATTACAATTTCATTGAAATTATTTGAAAACTGGGGGTAACTAAATTAGTGAGATGTTGCATATAAAAGATACAATGCACTTCTAAAGCACAACACATAGTTGTTGTTGTTGTGTGTGTGTGTGTGTGTGTGTGTGTGTGTGTGTGTGTGTGTGTGTGTGTGTGTGTGTGTGTGTGTGTGTGTGTGTAGTAATTTATCTGTCTGGACATATATTTATATATATTTCATCTCAAAAATATGATTTTCTAGACTGAACAGAGCCTCACACATCCACATATAGCACTTTCATACAGCTACTCAGCACATCCGTATAATTGCAACACACACACACACAAATACACACATTTTCATATCTTAGTGAGGACATCTAATCATAACTCAATCGTAACCCTGACACTAGAACCAAATATGTCTTTTTCCCTCTTCTTATTCCTCTTTTTAACATAATTATTATTTATTTATTGTTGGGTTTTTGTTAGTGTTGTTGGCAGTGCTTTGTCTCCACACACCATCCTGTTGTATGTTTGTTGTTTTACAATAAAATGTAAATTTCAATTATGTTATGGCTTAAAGCTGTGCATTATTAGGGGAGTGGTGGCTTGGTGTGACAGACTGGTGCGAAAGTAAGGGGATTGTGTCAATGCCAGCAGCTTTTTTGATTCACTAAACTGGACTTCTCCACTGTCCATGTGTTTTTTGTGCCATTTGGAGCTACATTTGTTTGAGAGTCAATATGGATACCTGTCAAATTAGCAACAACAGCAGTCCCTTAACTCTGTAATGCAGTTTTTCCCTTCACGGAATAAAATTCAGTTTTTATTTTAGTTACAGAACATGTTAGCACTGATCGGGTAATTCTGTGTCTGAGTGATGCAGCTTGCTGATAAGGCACCTCTCATTCAAATATAAACTGCTGAAAAAAATTGAAGATCTCAATGGGGGAAGAAATCATGCTTGATATTTACACAAATATGGACTGGGTAATGTGTTTGGAATGAAAGGATGTCAGATGGAATTGATTTGGTGGAAGTGGTGGAGCTGCTAGTTTTGGTATTCTATGGCAAATGCCAGTCGGGCTCCATTGTACTGGGCAGCTAACACAGAGGATATCAGTCTGTTTCTGATTGTTTGGTCAGAGACATTGACACCTGTAGCCTGCTGGAGGTCATTTTGTATCTCTGCCATTGCTCATCCTCTCCCTCCTTACATAAGTTCGCAAATGCCAGTCTGCTGATGGGTTATAAATAGTAGTAATAGCCTGTCTCCTGGAATCTCCAGAAATCCATGCTCTTGAGACTGTGCTGGGAGACCCAGCAAACGTTCTGGCAATGTTAAATGTTGAATTATCTGATCGTACTGCAACCTGTCCAGGTATAGCCTGTAATCTAAACTGTAATCTCTGTAGAGTATCATTTTGAAACTTCAAACATATGGGGGATGTCACAGTGACTATCATTTATACACAGTCTATGACTCAACTCCCAAACCGGACACTGCTACTTACGCTAAAGTGAAAACCATACACACAATAATTCCACTGTGCACTGTGATGGGCAAAAAGCACACTGAAGTCTGAATGACAAGAGATACCAAGGAGCTGTGGTAAAATACTTTTATTTAGCAGTAATCCATATCTGAAATATAGCATCCAAGCAAAACAGCTCTGACATATACAGAACTCAACTCACCATTCTCTCAAGTCATATATGCCTTTATTTATGTAAATATGTCGATTTATTTGCTCTTCTGTGTGTTGGCATGTGTGCATGTAGACACATGTAGTGTCTTTTTTTTATTTTCATCAATTACATTATAATAAAACTTTTAAATACAGGTCATAATAATTCTCTCACTCTCTCTTTTTTTAAATGTCTCTGGATATAAAAGCTGGTGTTCTGACCCTCATTAGTCCAGTGATGATGATAAGTCCTATTTCTCTTTATCTCTTTGCCCATAAAACTCTGTTCATTACATCATTTATAAATATGCTCCATGGTATCTGCTATACTGCCGCTCGTGCTGTGCCCCTTAGCCGCTATATATTCTTTTTATATCTCCTAATTGCTTCCTAACCGTGAGTCATATTGTGGACTGAACTTTTACTTTTATTTGACTTCAGCACTTTTTACTTCCCTGCACTGGTGTCAGACCTGTGAGTGTTGAAGAGGCATTTTAAGAGCAGTAACAACATGTGCCTCCCAGTCAAACCATTATTTTAGACTCCAGCAGAAACAGCTTAAATTGTAACCTTTGTAGCTCTTTCTCCACCCACAGTTGTACATTTGCATTTTAATCCACCCGTTCATTTAACATTTGTCCCTTTAAACAAATCTCTGCAGGTAATCTTTTTTTCTTTGTTTTTTTTTTTTTTTTTAAGATCGTTACTCAGTGCATTATAGTATAAAAATGTCTCCATCCTCTCGGTGTTCAGAGGAACCAGAAGCACTTCTTCCGGTTCTTCTTGGTGGTGGCAGGGGGTCGCACTGGTTGTGGGGAGTCCTGTTGGTGAGGTGTCGTGGGCTGGGGTGTGGGTGTCTGTGGCGAGCCTTCTGGAGGGTCGCCCACCTTCCACGTGCGTACAACCTGCCCTTCCTGCAGACGAAAGTCATGCTCTACACTGGAGATAGAAAGGGAAACATAGGCAGTTCAGAAAAGTGTCCGTAATTCACATTTAGACCTGCAATAACTGACTTGATGGCCATGTGGGGGCAGCAGAAACAACCAGTGAACGCAACATATGACCTCTAAAGTTGGCTGCACGACCTTGATGGCAATTATTTGGAAACAATACATTAAGCTGAAACTCACTTGCTGAGGTTTCATAAAGCAGAGGGGAGCTTGCCCCGGCCCCCCCATGGGCTCGACCAAATGTGTTGTGCTAAATTACACAACTGGTACTTAAACCTGCTTTAAACAGCGTGATTTACCGGAAAGAACGCGTACGACAAAGCATCAAACTGAAGCAAGAAGGAGATAATGAGACCCACATCTACAACTTCCTCGCAGACAATAATGAATCTGTTGACAAAGTGAATCAAGCGCTAAAATGCTGAGGATGGCAGAAATGTCGCAGCACCAGCACTGATCCCCAGGACTGCAGTTGACACGCGCTCCAAAGGAAAAGTCAGCAAAGGTGCATTGTCAGTCACATTCAGGTCACATGACCGCGCAGCTCAGGGGCTTGACCGTGAGAATGAGACGTGAACTCTGATGCACCTCTGCAGAACTGTAAAGGTAAAGGTAAGCAATAATAAATGAATGCATGCGCAATAAAGGAATAAGGACAATATTTGCTTACTGAATTACTTTTGTCAGCAGTTACATGTTGGGTAAGCATTTCCCCAATGAACTGATTCTTTCCCCCCTCTCTCTTCTCGTCTCTTTTCTTTTTTTCCCCGCATTTTACTTTGCTGCTATTCTTGCTTATTATGCAGTGGCCTAGTTAGATGGTGTTTCTCATCACAGCACAGATACTGGAAATAAAGAGGACTCCCTCATACATGTGGATACGATGAGAGAAGTGCTGCAGAGGAAGTGAGGAGCACTGAGCTCAGCAGCAGCAGCAGAGGCAGGAACAGCACCAGCAAGGCCAGGAGTTTCCAGGCACGAACAAAGAGGGCTATTGCATTCATATCCATCTGGCTTTGTAACTCCCACTACCGCAGTCACTCAGCCACTCCACTCTGGATGGCCCACTGGTATTCTAATGCACAGACACAAAAAAAGAAAACAAAAAAAAGCCCCAAAATACAAATGAAACATCAAACTCCAGACAGGAGCACAGCGCAGGTAACGGGTGGGAGTGTGTAAAAAGAGCAGTGAAGCGGATTTCTTCCCTCGTCGATATTTACAGCAGGTAAAAAAAAAAAGTCACTTCAACTAAAGCCCTCTGCGATAGTTGGGACTGCTTCACAGCTGGAAACAAACCTCCAGAGCTGTGTAAAATGAGCCACTAGTCAGTAGAAAAGTATGAGATGGAGACTATGTCTCTATCTGTCTCTGCCAGTTTTTATTGCCCTAAAATGAACAGAGTAAATAAAATGCACCACCAACGTCTCCCTGTTTGTACCAACATACAGCTCGGCTCCCCTATAGAGCTCCCCAGTGGCTCTTGTCTTGCTTCTGCTGTGTTTCTTTCTTGTTTAAATGAATAGCCTCGGTCCACGGTTCTGCGTGATCAAGGCGCATCGTAGGGAACTGTCCACCCTCAACCTTAATTACTGTATCTGCACACTGAGCCCACAAACTGTGGCAGGCAGGAAGCTGTGAACCTAACAGCTCTTTCTCCGTGCTCCTCTTCTGTCCTCCGCTCACGTCTTTGCAAATTTTTAGCTGGAGGCTGCGCCCCGCCACACCTCCAGCCCGTGGGCAATTAGGTGCGTTTTACACACCGTACGATGATGGCCACGCTTTTGAAGCAGAGCGGCAGACTGTGAGCAGAGCTGAGGGTGTTCTTATAGTTGTGGAACTGTAAGCGATAATGTGCGTGCGCCGCCACACTTGAATTTAAAGTGTCAGGAATGATGGCGATGATCAGATCTGATCAGCTTTATGGTGGTAATCACCCACATCTGAGCTCGCCACAATCTCTGGACATTTACAAAAAGATGAGAGAAGAAGCAGATTTACATATGGATGCAGTGATTTTACAGGGCATATAAAATTTGTACATAGCACTGGTCGGTATAATTGTATTACATAGATACACAAAAAACGTGTTATTCAGTAATGAATAAAGGAAAGTCTTCTTTAATATACATATACGTGAGTTAAGTAAAGAACGGTTACATGTTTTTGTTCTTTGGGCTCTGTTCTCTAGCACATTCCTTCTGAAATACAATAATACAGCATCATAAGTGCCGTGTTTCAGCTTTAATTTGTGAAGGTTCACATCAGACAGTCTTTGTTCCAGGCTCTTTCTTTCTTTTTTCCAGCCTGACCTTTTTGTTGACCAGAGGTGTCCATGTCTGTTGTGAAACCTCGTAGGCTGTCTTCTTTTGATCATTTCCAGATCATGCGTGACTCACTGTGCAGTCATAAAGGGCTTGTGCTAATGATTCTCTGTTTTTGCTTTTTGCGTTTTTGCGTTTTTGTTTTTTTTATGTTTTAAAGTCTCATTTTTATTTTTATTTGCATGGCCAGTTGAGTACTTCTTATACAATAACAATCATAGCCTTGCCTCTAACTTTGTCTCCAAACAACCTGAGCTGTCCCTCTGATGTACTCATTTCTAATTTTGTCCCTCTTGGTCATTCCCAACAAAAAATCTCCAAACCATATATCATAGCAGTTCTCACTATATGAGATCTACAGTTTTGTTTATTCTTTTATCACTTTGGCGGTGTGTTTGAAATCATTATCATACTGAAAATTGAAGATGTTGCTAATCAGACACTTGCACAATGCATCACGGATCAAAAACCATATTGCATTGATAATTCTATACATTTTGACAAGATCCCCAATGCAACTACATGTAAGTCATTGTCTAAGGAGCATCTAAAGAAAGAAAAGCTTCTGAAGTTCTTTAAGTTTCCTTGAAGACTTTTCACCTCTCATCCAAGAAGCTTCTTCAGTTCCAAGAGCAATGAATGTAATGACATTTATTAGTGACTGAAACAACAGACATCCGAGTTTCTGTGTCAACATCAAAGCCCGTCGAAAGTCTACTGAGATCACGTAAAAAATATGATATTTCACATTGTTAAAGTGTAAGTATGCCGTTCATTCCCACTGAGTGACCTTACTTTGCACATGCTGGTCCAATCCTAACAGATTTATTGTAGAAACTGCCTTTTATAAGCATTCAGTTTGGGAGACAGTGACCTTGCCAAAGAGCACTACCACAGCGCATCTCTACAGGGGATTGAATCAGCATATTTGTAGTTACAGAATTCAAGGTTGTTTCCATCAACTACTTGAAAAATTAACAGCAAATTAGGTAGAATGATTGAAATGCTCTTAACAATTTTATTAACACTATCAGACTATCAGTCGGATGAAATTCCAGTTGGAAAAGCAGACGATGCTTGGCTGCGTGTTTGACACTTTCTGTAAATGAGTGTGTTACGGAGTCAGGTTGAATATGATTTAAAAAACTGACAAGGTAAAAATAATATTTTATAACCACAATTTAAAAATATATATATAGGCATAGAGATTGGACACTACTTCATCTCTTTTTCATCCTTCCATCTATAAAACATTCATTCAAGTGCACCAGCAGGAGATCATCATTCCTTCTCTATCTCTCCTCTGTGGTTTTGCTGAGTAGTGGTGGAGAGACATTGGGCAGAAATATAGCAGCGTAAAGGCAATCAACTCGAAATATCTTTGCAATTTTCGCTCCTATGTACTGAATATCCCTCAAGAAAAAAGAAAGAAAAAGCCCCGAACATTTCCTTACGACAGGGTTTGATGAACAGGCAGTCTCTGTGTGAGAGCCAAGTGTTGAGCCACCACACCCACAGATGCAAAACAAAAGATAAACGTATATGCACACACACACATATACACTCTTACAAAACCTTGATACGCACAGATAATCTGTAATATTAGTACTCAGGAGAACAGGCTGCACCATGAGGTAATATTGTTCTGAGATGGCCTCATCATCTGCTTTGCTGTCACAGAGTGTCCCAAACTGTGGTCGTTTACTTTTAAAGGCCCCTCTTTTCCTTTTGGATTAACATTCAGATTGAACTGACTTAGTAATGGGATATAAACAGACAGAGTGTTAGGAGTGTCCAAGGCAGTTGTTTGAATCTAGCATTTCATTCTCCCTTAAGGTGGTAATTTATCCAGCCTGGTGTGATTTGTTGAGCACGTCTATTTCAGTAAACCATTAACTATGATGAGGGATCTTGAATTCAATCTTTCCCAGACACTGACCCATGTACTGCTGCTTGTATATGTATATACTTTTACAATATTGTGTTTGACCCATGTTTCTGGTGTAACTACACCACATGTCTGTTTTGGTTTTTCTCTTGAAGCAGAGAGTAACGTAATGCTTATAATTAATATAGGAACTAGAGGTGTATTAAATGGGAATATTTAGCACTGAGAAATACTGTACAAGTCATTCAAGATCTTCGAGTCAAATGAACGACAAGCACGAGTATCTAGGATCATCACTTAGAAATACTGCATAGAAAGTGCAATTGAATTTTGCAAGGCTGTAATAAGTAAGTAAGCAAATAAGTAATAATAACAATATGATGATACCAGGTTTTTTAGCGGATGATCTAATGTTACTGGCGATGGGGCCGATGTCAGTGCCAAACACTAGATCCTAAGTTTTACTACAACTGAGATGGATAAAATCTGAATACAACCAATTAGCAATGGCAGAGAAGCATTAATTGAAGTAGGAAATGCTGTTTCTGTTGTTGGGCTAAACAGAAAAAGCATAACTGTGTATCATCTGCATAGAAATAGTAGGCATAGAAAGAACAGGTGATACCTTTAAATCTATTTAATAGATGGCCCAAGGGTAACACATATAAACAAAAAAGAATTAAGCTCTGATGAGGACAGCAGATGAGGATGAAGGATGTGTCCCACAAGTATGATGAAAACTATTTGAGACCAGTCAGTAGGAAGTCAATAGTGAAGTTTACTTAAATAGTACTTTACAATATAAAATAAGATACAACAAATACAAGTGTAAAAATATGCCTAACAAGCTCTGATCAGCTGACCTTTCAGACCTCATGGTTACATACAGATGTAGCAGCTCACCAGTATAGGTGGGCATCTGACCAGTGATCACCAGCGTTCTAGGACTATAGAAGCTTCCATGCTCAAATGTCGTCTTGGTACTGGATTTCTTCCACTAACATATGACTGTAAGTTAACTGTGTGGTTTTCCCTTTCCAGGATAAACCATGCCTCTGGCCCCTTAACAGGCAGGATGATCTACAGCCCAGTTGTGAGCAAGGCTGTGGCGATAACTCATGTTTAAAAACAAAAGCTTGATTAGTTATCATCACAGATGCTCATCACCTCCACGTATTTGGATTTTGAGTCAAATTTGCCAGAACGAAAACAGACATAAACAAATACAACATAACAGCATTGTTTCTATTGTTTTCAAATTCTCTAGAGATATTACAGTGGAGTATTTTGACCATGATCATCGTGATGTGAAAATCTGATATCGCAATCTCTGCACATGCAGACAGACAAACACATAAACACCTGCCAAAATACTGCAAACCATTTCTCACCACAGCAGGTGTCTCCGTGACCACATGACCCCCTCGCCCCCTTCCCCCAACCACCACAGAGAGAGAGAGAGAGAGAGGGAGAGAAGCAGGTTTGTAAGCTGAAAACAATACACAACTACATGAACACAGCTGGTGATAGCACCAGGACTCTACAGTCACGCTATCCACAACGAAAGGCCGCACTATCTTTTGAACAACAGAAAATTTGAGTCAAATGCTATGAACAGCTTGCTATAATGATAACAATTTGTGGATTGTTTTTAAATGCTATTGTTTCTGTGAAGGCCCTTGCATTTTGAGTTTAGAAAGCTATTATAGAAAAAAACAAAGTAAATAAAGTTTATTAATCTGAAGTCTTATTTTTGAAATAGCTTTTTTTTTGTAGGGGGCGTTCAAGAGACATTAGGTTTACAGTGGTCCCTCGCTATAATCACGTTAGGCAGCCTCGCTGTTTCGCGGCTTTTTTTTTTGGTGCAATTTTGCATGCTTTTTTTTTTTTTTTAAACAGCGCATTGTGTTCTGCATTGTGATTGGCTGTAAACCATTGTCAATCACCTCGTGCCGTGTCTCCTGTACACTACAGAATGCATTCAGCTTGTCAAATTTATCTAAGTCTTCGATTGATGGCCGTGTGACTCTGAAGTGCTGTACTGTATGTTTGTAAGTTTTCTCCAACAATACCCATTTATATGGGTATACCCAACACCCATTTCCCCGACAAATGTCGATGAGACATTTTGCACGGCTGCCTTTGGTTTTATTCTATAATACTGGACTTATTTCTCTATGAAGGTTTGAACTTTTAGAGTTTAAACCATAGAGAAAAGTGTGAAAATGTCCAAGCCTGTTGGAGAAAAGTTTATAAAGTGTGTAGTGAGGGGTTTTACAGCCATAAAACATCTATAATAATTGTAAAAAAAATAAAGTTGGCCACTTAGCGGATTTCACTTATCGCGGGTTATTTTTAGAACCTAACTCCCACAATGAACGAGGGACCACTGTACTTACATTTTTATTCATCTTGATGGGGTTTTAATTGTACTGAAATACCTTTGTTGTAAGTATTAATGAAATTATGCACCATGATGCGCATTTGTCATTTTGATTTTACACATTAATTAACCCTTGTGTGGTGTTCATATTTTTGTTACTCAGCCAGTGTTCATGGGTCTGGTGGACCCGCTAGAGTTTTGGCTTTCCAAATTAACACTATCAAACAATTTTATGTTAAATTACTCAACAGATGTTTACTTCATCCCAATTACAAGCCATATGAACAGCAAACATGGTTATTTTTTTCCCTTTACCTTTGTTAGATCACATTTATGAATCAATGTGCTTCTCGTTTTTTTTTTTGTTTTTTTTTATAAAATGTTATAAAAAAATAAATCAGTTATAATCAAGTGGAGTGAGTGGAAAGACACAACACATTTACACGTGAAGCAATATGTTTCACAACTAAATGGCATCAGCTGCTCATCAATGGTGACATTAGGCCCAGGTTTGTAAAACAGGGGGAGGTGGTGCACACACTGTCCTGATGGCAGCTAGCTTGTCTCTCTGCCGTCGAGCTGGTCTGTCGTCTCGGTTATCAAAACGGATAATCCTGGAAATTTTGTGGAAGTTTTCCAGAGACATTGATGCATGGAAAGGTTCTTGCCGGTTTCTGCATCCCACAGGATTCTGTGGATTCCCCTTTGGACCTCAAAACTCCTGCAAGGATAAGAACCCCAAAGTAGGCCTTTGGGGTTCTTAGATGGATTTGGTCCATCTCCTTCCACCTCTCTCCAAAAACACACCGTCCTTCTAGATTACTGCAATCCAGAATAATTTTCTGGATGGAATCTGGGATGAAAAGCTCAAATGAAGACTTGATGTCCTGCACATGAGTAACTGTCAGCCGTGTTGGCCCTGGCTTATCACAGTAACAGCTCTGCAGGGTGGCTCATTTCGTGGGCAAGAAGACCATTCAATTTCACCAGTTATTGACATCTATATTTCTTCACTTGCTGTCTGGTGGGCTTGTTCTGGTCCTGGAGCTGGCTGCTGATGGGGTACTCGTCTTCGTTTTGTTACTAAATGGTGCTCAACCTCATCCTCTTCTTCAAAGTCACTGTCAGACTCTGAATTTTCAGAAACGTGAAATATTCTGAAACCTCTTTGTCAACATCATCATCCGAAGCCCCTCTCTCTTCCAAAATCAATTGGATGGCCCTCGCAGCAGATAATCTTTTGCCATCTTGATCAGTTGTGATAAAGAACCACACTGGCAAAGTCTTATTTATAGTATTATGCCCCTAATTTGCAGGTGGGACAGGGTATGAGAAAATAAAATTTGGATCCCTCAAGAAAGAGGGTAAAATGTGTGGGAATGTAAGAGCAGACGTGTTGATAGTTGAATTTTCAACAATGTGGAAACTTTGTGCGAGAGCAGGAGGGGAAGAAAACACTATCAGCAGCACCAGAAAGGAGGAAGACAGAGTGTGGGATAACAGGACCTACACTTTCAACACTTTTATTAGGCCTGGGTCCAGTGGACCCGAACACCTTGTATGTAATGTAAATGCGTGGGGGGAGGTACAGTATGAGGTCATTGAAAATTAGTTAGGATTTATGTTCTTCACAGAAAATAAGCCAAAGCCAATGAATTTCAGGTTGAAAAAATAATTAATTGTTTAATTTTTCTTTTGAGAAAAACTGAAAACGGGTCTCACAGACCCGAACACCATACAAGGGTTAAGCAACAGCCAAAAGACAGACATGAGGCAGGATTCACATGGACATATTCCCAGCAAACATGGGTGAAACCCCAACATCATGTCTTTCGTCAAAACTGGACACAAAACAATAAAAAAATGGAACTATAGATGGACAAGTGTTGGGAAAATACAAGTTGTGTCAGACTGTCTCTCATAAAGTGAGAAAAATAGATCAGATTATTGCAAAATAAAGGAAGTAATGCATTAGTACTTTTTAACAACAAATCTGGTTGCTGACTGCTTGTGAAGGCGACGTCTTGGCTAGCTAGGTGTGTGTTTGTTCCTATAGAACAAGCTGATTATTCACCGCAATGATCAACTTCTTTGACATTTTGATGCTGAACTACAAAGGCAACCACATCGCTCTCTTAGGATATTTGTATAACATTGATTTGGTGGTGCTTCAGCTGAATTACTGATCTTCTCTTGACATGTTCACAATAAAGCCTTACTTAAGGCACATGCCGCGGCTAACTCCTCTCCCATCCCAGAATTTCTGCAACTTCCATTCACCTCCCACCGCCGGCCACCCTTCAAACTGCTCAGCCATCGCTGGATCTGCCCTGTTGGACTTCAATTTTATCCGACCTCTCCGGTGTGCTCGCTGCTTCTGACCTGGATTGGGACCTCTGGGACTCGCGCTCAACGCAGGCACCTAAGCACGCTGAGGACAAGGAGACTAAGAGCGGGATGGCATTGTTAAACACAAGATCATTGGTGAATAAAACCTCCTTCCTCCCTTTGCTTGCTTTCTTACAGATACTGTAAGTAATCTAGGTGTTTGCCTGGATAGTTCACTTTAGCTGCATAAACAGGTTTCCTCAGTGGTTAAATCTGGCTTCTTCCAATTGCGCCAAATTTCAAAGGTCAAACACTTAATACCGTACAACGATCTCGAAAAACTGATACACGCCTTTGTGACCTCCAGATTAGATTATTGTAACTCGCTCTACCCTGGACTCCAGCTCGCTCACCTCCACCGATTACAGCTCGTTCAGAATGCTGCGGCTCGTCTCCTAACCGGAACTAGAAAGTTTGCCTCTATTACTCCAGTGCTCTCTGACTTACATTGGCTGCCTATTAAATTTCGCATTGATTTTAAAGTTCTGCTGCTTACTTTCAAATGCCTAAATAACCTTGCCCCTGACTATCTCACCGGCCTCCTCAGTCTCTATACTCCCAGCCGTTCTTTACGATCATCTGGTCAGTTACTTCTGGCCCAGCCCAGGCACCGTCGTGCCTTTGCCTCTATAGCACCAAACCTCTGGAATAGTCTTCCTGCTACCATTCGTGCCTCTGACTCTATTCAATCCTTTAAAGCACGCTTGAAAACGTACCTATTCAACCTGGCTTTTCCGACTCGCTAATTCTCACCGCTCATTAATTGCTTTATCGCTACTCATTTCTCTGGATAATCATGATTTCTCCCTATCTCTACACTACTTATGCTTTTGTTTGTTCTCTGCTTCCTCTATTTTACCTTGTTTTAATTACTTACTGTTCAGTGCAATCATTTACCGTTATTCCTAACTGTGAAGCACTTTGGTGTACCCCCTGGTTTTAAACATGATATATAAATAAAATTGTATTGTATTGTAGTGGTTATTAGTACTATCATTAGTATTATTGACCAGTTAGCCTACATTAATAGACTAATTGCACTGTATTGTTCAAAACTGGCTGTGAGAAAAGCAGTACTATAGTTCCAAAAAGCTATCCTTACATTTATGCTTTATTTGTCTATAACTGGTACACACAATAATTTGAACCACGTATCTGCATTCACACCTTTCTCACAAGTGCAGCTAATTGAGTATGATGACATTAATATAAATTGAACATAGTACATATACAGACACTGGTTTGCTTTAGAGAGTGTGGCATTTCAATCCATAGCTCCTCTGAAGTCAGTCTCTGCATCTCAAGACATGTAATAGGGAAAATTTAAGAAATGTCTAGCATTTGAAAACAACATCTTCAAATAAGTATCTTGGGATGGAGGACTTTGAAACTAAATAAGAGCTTCAAATAATTAAGTAATGATCATGAGAAATTGTTTTACATCTAAAGATAATGAGACAATTAAGATGAGAGCTCAAGCATGACAAGCATGACTGCCAGGTTACAACCAAGTTTTGTTGTTGTCGTCAGATTCACTTTATTGACAGCTGGATGAAACATGTTTCCTCTGGAGGCCTGAACTGGGGTTGATCCCAGTGTAATCACAAAGCTATCCGAGGAGTTTTTGTATTGGACAGAAACACAGTGACACCAGTAAGTTACAGACCTTAATTTATCAAACTCAAAGAGGTCTGGAAGAAATCTAATTAAAAATCTGAAGATACAGCAGGCTTCACTAACAAGATAGCCGACTCGGGCAAGAACCAGCTGAGACGGATGCCTACAGCAGACTGAGACTGGCTCACTGAAAGGAGACTGTGTGACTGAGCAAGAAATGAAAGACACTGGATACATGAATAATACCTCAGGGACACATCATCACAGATTTATGCTGTCCATGATAGGGTTTGACTCTATAATTATGCTAATCATAGGATGCTAAATGTCTAAACGCACGCCATCAGCACTGAGATCACTTTACAGCAAAAAACGTCTTTGCAAACGACAGAGCAATATGATGTATTGAAGCTATTTGTATTTGGATATGAATGTGACTTTTTTCAAGGTCGGCACATTTGGCTGCATCACTAAGTGCTGAAGTTCTTGGCAGCAATTCAGAATAAACAAAGGCAAACCTGTTGTGGATGTTTTAACCTTGTGCAACTTTAACATATTTCACTATCCTCTCTATAGCTTTTCTTTCACAACTCAAATAATGAATACCCAATATTTACATTTTTATAGCAATTACCCACACAGATTTGACTAATGTGACCTTATTAGAGACCGCTGGCACTTTCAAAAGTGCTTTGTTTTTCAAAAATCAACACACAGCTAATCCCAGTGAGAAAAAAGGACCCATCTCACCTTGTTTGTATTTCGCTTCATGTGCATGAATAAGTAACATAAACTGTTTTTTATTAAAAAGACGAGATAAAGTGTTGGGTTTTTTAAAAAAATCCAATGCATCTGCATGGTGTTTTAAATAAAGAGCAAGTCAGGTTAAGATTGATTGGTCAGGAAGCATAAGCTAGGGATGAAGAAATGAAAGCAGCTGCTGCCCAGGAGCTTACAGAGTTAGCCTCTATCAGCTTAAGACTTGACCCGCTACTGTAGTCTAAGTCTTAGTGCTTTGTTTACTCTGTAGAGCTCATTGTACCATGGGATGATGGTGTACAAAGTGTATAAATGAGACAAAGCTTTACATACACTAAACCATCAGCCAAGAGTGAGGCTGGCTGTCCTTTGCATTCATGGTCTGCTCTGTGGGAAAAGAGCTGCTTGCTGTGAATTCACATTCATTACTGAATTACTTTGGGAGGTCACTGTGCATGCATGCTGCTATCACCTAACTGCCTCTGTCATGAGCTGTTTTGAGCAACTCGATTATTAAATGTAGCATAACAGAGGAGGTGAACTGTAAACCAACACAGCCACCTTACAGGCAAAATGAAATGACACCAGAATTTGCTCTTTATAGAAAATGAAATTAAGTTACGCTAACTGATCCATCGTGCCTATAGATGTTATAACGTAGCCATCGCTATGTTACCCAATGGTTTGTGAAGGCCTGTTTTGAAAGTTTGAGATGAGTGTTTTCAACAACAACACTGGTGTTTTGAAACCAATTAATTATTGGCTAACAAAATTGAATTAATGTTTTATTCACTATGATGTGAAACTGATTGACCAAACTCATCAGGAAGGTCTTTACAGAGGTCAGGGCAGAAGATGTTTCCCCAGAGACAGCTGTCGTGCTCTGATAACTTTTACACATCCAACTGACAACTCTGATATATTCTTCAGAAACTCTTTGTTTACTCACTGAAAAACGAGTATTTGTAGCTGTGAATGCTCCCTACCATTTTCTAAAGACAAGAACAATGTCTGGTTCTGCTAAATCCACTACATATGTTGACCAGCTATAGTTGCCAAGCAAATTACATTTAAAATTACACTTTCCTATAGCTTCTATGGGCTAAGTCACTCATTTTTGGTCACACCGAGTTAGAATTAGGTTTATTTTATAAATCTTGGTCATGCCATGCTTCGTTGTATGTATCCGCACATTCATTGACTAATTACTTGTCTGTGACAATCAAACCCACCCCCATTTGTCTCATCTCAGTTCGTGAGATTACAAAGCTGCACTTTAGAAACCAATGAGTGATGTCACAGCAGCTATATCCATCTTTTATACTTTCTATTCTTCCATTGAAGTTGTGCTAGCAGCCCATTCAATTTATTTTAGTTCTGAGCAGGTATAATTATACTAAGCAATTTTCCTGAAAAGTCATGTTTACAAATGACCGTGATAACAACAGAGAGACAAAAATAATAAACGCATAAGACAGAAAATAAAAGTAATAAGTCATGTAAGATGAGGGTAATTGTGGAGGGTTAGTTAAGTAATCTTATTGTTATAAGAGCAAGCAAGTCAAGCACTGCTTGCCCACTGAACTCTAAAAACACACAAAGTGAAAACAATCTCTTTCCTTTCATTTCACCCAGTGTCTTGTCCCAGTTTGCATCTGTCCTTTAAATTACTGGCATCTTATGGCTGCAGTTGGCTGTTGTCTTTAGAAGTTAGCTTGACTTTGAGTTATTGGAATCTATAGTTTCTGTCATTTTCATGGGCATAACTCTGTCCCATTAACACAGACTTGTGTTTTGTGAGCTGAGAGACAAACGGCATTGCCTGTCATGCATATTGTGAATAAACCTCTGTTCTCTGTTCGTTTAATACACACAGACAGTTGACCAGCATATTAAACAAGCTACTTCTGGCTCTGCTTCTTTCACTGCTCTGAGATTAGTTATGATCTGTGTGTTATTATACACATGTGAAGATATGTGTGGAATGATAGTTAGCAAAAGTGAAGTAACCAAGCAAATTACTCTGTGATTGAGCATCTTAACAAGCAAGATTTGTCACGCTGATCACCTTGACCACAATGTGTGACGTAGCTGACTGTTATTAGTAGACTGTTATCATTAGATTCAAATGATGGAGAAAGGACACAGAGTTTGATAAAAAGTTGAACAGGTGCAGGGTTCATACATGTATGAGATATCACTCTATTCATCGAAAGTACCAAGTTTAACTGGCTGCTTTGCTACTGTGTCAACATACCAGTTACACTGCCACATTAAGTTTTCATTTATATTTTTAACCACGTGTAGATATTGACAGTCAGCAATGTCACATACACTATATGGACAAAAGCATTGGACCACATCTCTTAATCTTTGAACTCAGGTGTTTTCAGTCCCACTACCAAAATTAAGCACCTAACCATGCAGCTTCTTATGGCTAGGTGCTTGAGCAGTGTAAAAGTCACCATATGCCACTGAATATAAGGAAAGAAAGAATGAGTACAGCACTTTTCAAGTGTATTATACCTTAGAAGCTGGGAGAAACAAAAAAGCCATGAATTCCATCACAGACATCAGAATAAATGGATACTGGGAGTGGGGGGGCTTTAATGGTAAATCTTTCACATGTCTGCACTTTGCCTATACAGCACCATTTCTGGACAACTGAGCAGGAAAGTTGGATGGTGGATGTCATTTCAATTCAGCCGAGCTGTAATTCTGAGTATAAGCACAGCTTCAGTGTGTAATAGTGGTTAAACACAAAGCAGTGTAGATTTGTGTTGATATGAGCTGAGTGCTGGTTTTGAGAAAATTGGACCAAAATTTACTGCTCAGCCTCTCTGAGCTGTTGTGGGCCAAATTTAGTGCAGCATATGTGATGAGGCGTGCTTACCCAGTCTGTCCTAACACTCAAGCCAGGATTTTTCTTCAGCACCCGCCTACAATCAATACTTATCCAGAACTCAGCAAGGTTGCACATAAAAGAACTGCAAAGTTCTCTCGTTGCTCCAAAGGTTTGTCCATAATTTACTTAGACATTACCACAACACAGCAACTGTACAGTAAGTCAGCTGAGGGGTAATTCAAAGGCATAACGTGATAGCTGGTTGCACACAGTGCCAGTTTGTCTTCAGCACCGCTGAGGTATTGAGTGATAGCTGCTGGAGCGGAAGGCTCTGATGGATGAATGGTGATTGAGGAGATCTGAAAGATAGAGGTGTGATGGCATGGTGGCAGCTTGCCACTTGTAAAAAAAAACAACCAACTAGCAGTTAAGATCAATCCATCTTTATATCTGTCATAGCCATTCATAAACATATACTATTTTAGTAGCTTGCTCTGCATAAAGGGGTGTGGTTTTGTTGCATCAACATTTCAAGGTAATGAAAGATTGCGGCTAAGATGAGCTGGAAGATTTGTGCACAGCTGCAGCTAATATGGATTATTAGCAATGATTACTTCCCTTTTAGACAAAGAGGATTTTTATTTCGGAAAAAACAGAAATCTCAGCCATGTTTGACGTGCATAATCCATTTGTTTTATGTCTTTTAAAAGATAAAAAAGTATCAACTATTAGATTTGATGAGTATTGTAAAGCATTCCTGTTGTAAATACACTGAATTAGTCCATTCATGATGAAGTCTGTGAAAAAGGTAGGATCCTTTTTTTTTCAGAAACAGACTAAACCCAACCAAAAACTCAGGGTGTGTGTTTTATGACCAATACGGTTATTTTAAGGTTGGATGCAATTCTGATAGATTGTGTCATTTAAGGTCAGGGTTATGATATACTGAAACAGGAAAATGAAGGGTTCATTGTTCATCAACATTGCAGCAGTGTGTTTCACAAATTAAACAACAATAGAAAGTGTGAAACCACTTAATACCACACTACTGCTGGGATGCTATTCTGCTACATGGCTGCAGACAGTGCTGTAAATATTAAAGGTGGAGCACAAGTTAATGAAAGCTAATATCCCGATATAAGACATCTATCGTCCCGATAACGATATAAATCACAAAAAGTTAACATTTTCTTTAAATTCTGTGAGTCTCGGGCAGCTCGACTTGCATGAAGTGTTTCCAGCTGGGCGCCGTGTACCTGGAGTCCAGTGTTTTAACTGATGCATGAAACGATACATTTTTAGACATAAGTTGTAACGGCCACCGTTTTCTTTGTGAGTATTTATTACACAGCGTGCTGCGGGGAAAAGCCTGTTCTAACGTTTGAGTCTAAGGTTTATATTTAGGACCTGACGGCTCTTTTTTGCTTCTCATCCGTAAATACTCTGCATACTCTTTCACGTGATTCAGTTTATTTTGAAAAATCTCAACAGGATCTTGAGCTTTATTGTGAAAGGTTTATGTGGAAAATAAACAAGCGGACACGGGATGGTTTTACCGTCCTTGTTGCTAATGACAACGCATAAAAACAGGCGCTTGTCCATCCGTAGTGTGGTTATATTAAACATAAGAGAAAGAGAGAACTTTAAGAAATTAATATAGCCACTACAGTGACCAATATTGCCGCAAACGGTTTATTTTGCGACACCACGAAACAAACGATACCAGCATATCTGTCCTTAACCAAGATTGGCTGTTGATATATGTATGTATAAACACCTTTACACATACATCTAAGCTGCTGTTATGATTTATACTGACCCATGACCAGAGATGGGCAGTAACGCGTTAGTAATCCGATTACTTTTTTCAAGTAACGAGTAAAGTAAGGGATTACTATTGCAAAAAAGGTAATTTGATTACTGTTACCTTCCCATAAGCACCTGCGTTACTGCATGACTAAAACCGGGATTTTTTTGCAAGAGTATCTCATGACAATGACATAAGCAAGTGCAACGTTTGTGGCAACAGCTGTGTGCAGATCAACAATGGATAATATATCGAGTGCGGGAGAGCATATGATCGTGCAGCGTTTAAAGCGTGGAAGTACTTTGGCTTTGATTCCGTAAAAAGTGACAAATCATAGCGTCTGCTGCTCACTGCGTGGGAAGAAAACTTCTTTTTACAGCGAAAACCCCCCCCTAAACTTCCAAGCAAGCACCAACAGTACGCTGCCACTGGAATGTGAAATTCACAGAGAAACTCCCAGATCCTTCCACTGACCGCTGCGACACACCTGCACCAGGGCAAACCTCCGCCTGCCTGCTATACAGGTGAAAATAGAGAAACAGGACTGCTGAGTCTTTGATTTTATTTATTTTCTGCTGTGTTTTACTTGCATCTATTTGGAAGAGTGAGTGTAAACACAAATAACTATTTTATTTTATGTGCTGGAATGTGCAGAAAATAGGTTTAAATGTTAAACAAATTTCTTCCAGTCAGAGAATGGTGCATATAATTTAATGTTTGCTTGATGCTTAACGTTAAAAGATTAAAACTAATAAAACTAGTTTCAAAAAGTGACTTTTTCATTTGATTACATTTTATATGATGGATTATGCAGAAAAAATAGAATTGGCTAAAAGATCTATTGCTTTATTAGTAACTTAGTAACTAAGTAAGTAATTACTTTTGAAAATAAGTAATCAGTAAAGTAACAGGATTACTTTTTGGGGGAAGTAATCTGTAAGTAGTTACTGATTACTTTTTTCAAGTAACTTGACCAACACTGCCCATGACTCACACTAACAAAAGTAAAGGTAACTACTGCGAGTAAAGGAAGAAGTGAGATGATTTAGGTATTGAGCCACAAAGGGCTCATGGAGACGGTTGGGGCAGATGGCTGGGTAAGCCAACACTGGATTTTATCATGGAACATAATGTTTTGTTTCCTGCTCCAAATACAAGATTTTTTTATACTGTTACTGTTATATATCTTTAGCATGTTTAACTTTGCAACCATGATGCTCAAGGTCATTTATTTATAAGAAAACCTTCACTTCTTTCTAAATCCAGTCTTCACTAGATAGTGAAGATTTGTGAAAAGCAACCTTAATGGGCATTCAGGTTGGAAGGCTTCAACCCCAACAACGTGTTTAATAGACACGCTGGTCCACTGTGTCCCTTTCAGGCTTTTCCTCTGCAAAATGTGAAGTTGCAGAAGTTGCTTTAAGTTGCAGTAAGCTGCATTAATAGCAGAAGGACATTTTTTTATTTCAAGTCAATCGATTCTGACGATGAAGGACCCTGGAATATACTTAATAATATTTTTGCTCACTACCAACTTTGTGGCTTTAAATATATTATCTCCCTCTGCTGGTAATGCAGGGAGATTACCAGCAAGAGATTTACCCTGCTCGTATTGCACCAATTGCATGCACTAATGCAACTTCTGCATGCGTATCCATTTCATGTTTTAGAGAGGCAAAGTGTGAAATGGACCAGCGTGTCTATTACATGTTTTGCCGTGATACTGGGCTGAAGGATTGTTGCACTAACAGAATTGGCTGGTAGAATATGCCAGTTGATTTTACATGAAGTAAGGCTGATCAAAATGGTGAAGCTGTAGTGTTACTTTAATAAAAAATG
Source organism: Pundamilia nyererei (assembly GCF_000239375.1). Taxonomy (NCBI): domain Eukaryota; kingdom Metazoa; phylum Chordata; class Actinopteri; order Cichliformes; family Cichlidae; genus Pundamilia; species Pundamilia nyererei. The sequence continues at coordinate 6,373,033 of NW_005187403.1, read as the reverse complement.
GCTCTATAGCATTGTTTTTCATCTTGTCTTCCAGAGTTTAGTTTAGGAGACGTATAAACATATTTGTCTGTAATGAGAATGGAGATCACGATCTACTGATGTTTAATTTCTATCATGCCCCAGAGTTTATCTTGGAAGTGAAACACCAACCAAAGGGATATTCATACAAATTGCCAACTCAAAAACAACACTATAATGGGCCTATAAAACATTATACACTGACTTATTATCCTCAATCAAGCAGACAGTTACCACTTATATCACCCAAAATAAAGTGGTCCCCACGAATACTATTAGAGCAATGGAAAAAAGAATTCCAGAGTTGGCGTTTAGCATTTAATATCGCATCTATTGATCATCTCTGATAATGACAGAGGCACAGTGCCAAAGCAGGGAGAAGATTGAGAGTGGGTGCTAGTGGATGAGCTTTAGGGATCTAATTTAGCTGTGGGTGAGATTCTAGCCTGATTATTATTTATATGACACATCATCCACATTAGGCAGAGCTTCCCTGTTCCACATGCCACTCTTGATCTTCCTCTCTCCTCCCTGTTTCAAAGACATGGCACAATGGTGATGGGCACCATCTGGCACTCACTGTTGGCACAAGTTCGGTATGTGATTAGCAGCATGAACAAGGGTTTTCGCTCTCCTGTTTTTCTTGGTGTGTCTCTCACCCTTCTGTTTCACACCCAGGTTTATATTTGTCATTTCCACACACAAACAAACTCACGAGTGGATGGATACACATTTGTAAGGACATAAAACAATTTTATGGTTTCATATCTCCTCTGAATGGTCTGGGACAAACATGTTTTCAATGTATGCACTATGAACACGTCACATACCACGGTGCCTTTTCTGACCTAGCTGTAGTGCTGTCAGCAGTTCAAGATAAAAATTTTTTTTAAAAAGTGTGTAGAGCCAATAATGCTCTTCATGTCTATTTTCTTGTTTTCTCACTGTGAAAATCTCGTGCTCCAGCTGGCTGAACATTTCGACTGTGTAGATTCATATGAATGAGATTGATGCCTACAGTGTGTTTTCTCCCTCTCCCCCGCGAGATGCCTGTTGATCCATGGCTCAGCCCTGAAGTAAAGATGGATTACTGCAGAAGAACTGCCTGCCTTGCCCTTTACACATTTCACACACACCACTTCTCCATTATCAGGCTCATCCACGGGGGGAAGACGTGCACATGTGCACACACATGCCCCAACATCAACACAGGTCTTAAAGCTCTGATGGGGTTGTTAGCAAAAGGTCACTGTCAAGACTCTGACAAATCTTTCTTTAGAGAGACAAAAACGTGTCATATCCAGTTACATTCGCAATATACCAGGTATCAGCTTTTTGTTGTCTTTCTATCACTTTCCATTTACATGTCTCTCTCTGTTTCTCTCTCTAGTTTTTTCCCTCCATTTGCTTAGGTTGTACAGTAAAGAATTCATGCTTGTATGTTTGGATCAATTTCCCATGGAGTGCTCACAATCTGGATGTAGAAGACATCCATGAAAGCAAATCCAATCTCAGTTATGGGCAGTTTAGATCGGGATACACCTGGATACTGGATGTTGACAGCTTTAGCCTCAGGATTCAGTTAAAATTGTTTTGACTGGTAACTAAATTTTTTTGAATATATCATGTCTAAGAGCTATTCTGTTTATTTTTGCTCTTGCAACAAAATGTTTGAATGCGGCGAACCTCCTCTTCTCCATCTTACATATTAGTCAAGCTGGTTAGTGAGAGAAAATGTGTCCGATTGATCCTCCTACTTTACTTGCTATTGTTTCCATACAACACAGATATGGTAACAGACTGATGAAAGTAGAGTCAGCTACAGTTTGTCTAGCATAAAAGTCTCACATCAGTTTCTCAAGTTAACCACAATGTTCATGTGTAAATAATCAGAATAAAAAGCTGCTGGCCTTCTGGCTCGCCCAACTCCAGCCTTTTTTTTAAAAGGACATGGACATTTCCATAAAACTGGCAAATACTACAGATTCCAGAGGAATTGTATTAAAGCAGAGTTAAGCCTGCTTCCAGAGACAATAGCCAACTGTGGCCACAAGATGGCAGTAATTTAAAAGATGGTGAAAAACACGCAATGACAGAAACAGAAACTTTATTTAGTGTGATGGAAGTGAAACATATAGGATCAAAGGATGTCACTGACTCACATATGATGGGATATAAAATATATTCGAGGGTGAGCTGTGCAAGTGGAACTAGTGCCCAGGGGTGACAAGCAAATTGCTAGATAAGTGGATGGACCTTAATTACATCTGCCTGCTGTTTGGTGATGAATAGGCAGGTGTTCATTGGGTCGTAGGGCTTTTTTTCTGAAAAAAAAAGGGGGTGCGCTGCAGTTGTTGACAATGCTTTGACATCACACCAGAATGTTAAAAAATTGTGGACCATAAAATAAAATAAACAGTAAAAAAGAAAAAAGAAGCAGAAACCTGCCACTAGACTTTACAGTTTTTTACATTTAGGACCATAGGCATGTTAGCATCAGCAGAGGAAGCTCAGTCTCAGTGGAGGGTTATTTACACCGTCTTTGAGGTCACAAATCACAGCACTAGTACTACATTGCTCCCGAAACTGTCACTGCTGCCGCACAGATGATGTCACGGGACTGGAGGAACCCCTCAAAATAAGGACCATTCACTTAAATGATTGCAGACTTGGCCCTGCAATGTAGAAGCAAATCAGATTAATGGTGGAACAGATGGCGTTTGCTTGATTTGTGAGACTGACGCTGTATGTGACAGTCAAGTCTGGACGACGTCTGCTCACTCTCTTTTACACAAACACAGTCAGGTCCCTCTGTCACTAAATTATACTTTGTATGGTTTATGTTTCATAAAAGTAGGTTTTGTGTTTCATCTTCCTCCCCGCTTTGCTCCATTGCTTCTTCAACTACAGATGCACTCTTTTCCTCCTCCTCCTCCTCTTTCTTCCTCTCTGTATTTTTCCCCCCTGAGAATTCATTTTCTATTCTATTCAGTCAGGTCTTCTCACTCCCTGTTATGATAATGGAAGAGAATCGTCAATGTTTAATGAAAGCCTTGAGGCTACATACAGGTTCAGACATATCCTTGTGTACGTGAACATAAGAAGTTCATCTATAATTAGTTCACACATCACTGTGTTTCAAGGGGAGCTCTGTTAAATATCTGCACATCGGGGTGCAGACTTTTTTGGGACGAGTGTCTACTGATTTGCATACTGCATGTATAGTGCAATTGTTGATTTGCCTCAGTAAACTGTGCATAGAAACATGTTGGGGTCATGGTTCATTTATCTATTGAAGGGAATCCACTGCTGTAAGTAGCAATTGTTCCCACTAAACACCTCTCTGATGTTCCTCTCATCCTTCTTTCCTGCTGCTGCTATACCCAATCCAGAGTTGCCAGTTTGCACCACTTCACCTCATCCCCATTTAGGTGTGAAATGTATTTATATTCAAGGCGGGGAAAACGGAGAAGTGGGGGCAGAGCAGAGGAAGTGACACAAGCAATCTGTGGGAAAAGGCGCCTCTTTCTGATGCCTGTAAAATAGCATATTCGTCTGGATAAAAGCAGGACAGTGAGAAGCTGTCTTGTAGCTATGGGCCACAGTTAGGAACATGTGGAGAATATTTGAATTGGACTGCTATGCCCTTCTGGGCCAGATGAGAAGGTGATTCAAAGGTGATGGAAAGAAACGTGAGACCGAGCTGTGAAGTGGCACTCTGGCGATAGGGAAGGAGACAGAAGCATATTACAGAGGCCAAGAGTAGTATGAATGAGGGCTCTACGCAACACAGCCCACAACTCTTAACACTCACTTGAGTTCCTGAAAAGACACTATGAATTTTCTTACTAGGTTCTTCACTTTAGTGTGCTTCTCTTTATTCACTTGTTCAGCCTTTCACAGCTTGACAGAATCATAAAAAAGCCACATGCTGTTTTAAAAACAAACAAACAAAAAAAAACAATCAATTTGTTCTCTCAATCAATTAATTCTGTCTGAAACTCAGCTTGCATTGTGCTGCATGTTTAATCATGCAAGGCATGCAGAGCTGCTCCATCACAGAAATCCACTGGACAAGCGTCTCTGGCAATCATCCTCCACCCATATCGAGCCAACAAAGAGATGACTCCAAGTCTCCCCCGGCACTATTATTACTTTTTAAAATCTTTTAAAGCCGTTGTGATGAATTCTTGATGTGGATTAATATTTCACTGCACACAAGAGTTAGACATTTGCGCAGGGGAAAAAGTAAGAGAAGAAGGGATGGGACACTTGCCAAATTTTTTTTTAAAAAAAGGAGAAATTGAGATGCATCGAGAGTCATCCGCAATTCATCTCCCACGCCCAGTCTCCAGACTCTCTTATTCTCAGCCGACTCTCTCTGGGGTCTATCACAATCGAGGGACAGCGTGCGAATATCTGTCGTGCAATGTTGTGCCAGTGGAGCTGTGCGTCAGGAAGCGCTGATTCACGGTCGGTGTGTGGTGGGATTGGGGAGCGAAGAACTCTTACTGTAGGCACTGTCACAAAATGTTCATCTCAAATCATCCCGATGGATCAGTCTACGGCCCGATTCTTACGAGACAAGCAAAAGAAATCCTCTGTCATCACCGTGCCTGGGCATGCGTATGCATATCACTGATGTGAACAGGCACTCATTGACAATTGTTTAAAGAGTCTGACTAGGCTGTAAATGAGAGCAATGGAGAGAAAACAATATGAGCGTGGAACAAGGCCACACACAAGATTGGCAACAAACACGAGTGATATCTCCGTGGATAAAAGTCAGCGAAAAGGAAAACAAGAAAGGCAGAAATGCTTCCTCAGCACTCCTTTTTTCCCTCAATTATCTGCTGTTCACTGAAGGCGACGAAGGTTTTGTTTTAAAGAAAGGAAAAAAAGAGCAAACTTTAGTAGACTCATAGTTCAGATGAAAACATATCGTCCACGGAGTCATTAATCCGTCTCAGAGTCGCGGCCCATCAAGCTCCTCCAGCGAAACGCGTGATCGAGCAATAGACAGAGCAGTTGCAGAGATAAAGCAGCAGAGTACAGATCTGATTAGGCTGCTGTCTCCGTACACTCCACGGGGATTAAGCACAACAGCTCCTTGTTAGACCTCCCTACTTCATTTCATACAGCACATTCGCCATTAGCAAAAAGAATAACAGGGAGAGAAGGGGGTGGGGATCACAAACGCATTCACTAATTAACACTCCTGCATGGCCACACAATCGAATTCACATTTTAATATGCAGTTAATGTGCCAGTGGTGCTGGATAAATAGCATCAGATACATCATGCATTATTCGTCCTGTAAAATGAGACCTTAAAAAAAGGCAGAACAAATGAAGTGTTTGTTTATGAACCGTGTTTGGGTACAAAATGCTCAGAATGTTTCTCTCTGTAGCCACTAGAATCTACATTTGCATGCTTAAAGTGTCATTAGCATTTTGATATAAGCTCTGCCGATGTCCTGAGAAACTAGAGAACAAAGCCCTGTGCGCAAACACACAAAGGCATGCTTAAATACACATGTATCATAACAACTTTGTGCTTAACATATTCATGATGTTGTTAGGTGTTTATGTTTTTTAAAGAGATGCTTATCATATCCAGCTTGGTGCCTGCATTAAAGTGAGGGTTAGATTTTGTCCTTTTTTTCCTCCAAGTTTTACAATCCCACTCTTACACATATCATTACGTAACATAACTTTTTCCTAGACAATAAGTTGGATGCTTTTTTCTTTTCTTTGTTATTTCTGATTGATTACGCCTCAAACTGCACTTTGGTAACCAGTAATTAAATTTAAAAATGTCATTGTCCTGGTCACAAAAGCAAAGTCTGAAAAGAATAATATGGATTTTCTCGACCTTTGAGGCAATCAGGAGAAAAAACACTTACTACACAGGATCAAAAGCGTAGTGTAATTGCTGTGTTTGAAAACTGCAGACTCTCTACTAGAATGTATCGTTGCATTAACTCTTTCCACCTGCAAGCTGTAAGCCAAACACTGATGATTATTGTTAATTGGATTTCAGGATCACTCAGGACAAATACTGAACTGAACTGTGTCTTTCAACTCAATTTTGCTCAGCAACACCAGGTATAAGATTTAACTCAAAATCTTTCCTTAAAATTGCAATGGAAGAAAAATCAGATTAAATGTAGATGAAATCTAACACAAAAACATACTATGGTTTCAGCTTGTGTCCATACCAGAAACAGCTGTGTGGCACAGCCAAAAAAAGCACTTTGAGTGCAGTGAATCAAAAATGCAGAAAAGTCCTCTTTTCTGCCGCTGCCCTGCCAGTGCTGGCACCAGCTCTGCCTCTGTGCCTTTTAATAATCTGGTCGCATTTTAGCAGGTTTGAAACCTGAACATTACACTGCATTATGCAGTGGAGGCTGGGGGTCATTACTGGAGGAAGAAAATCATCAGGAGAAAAATCTGCATTTGTGTAGTTTCCTGCCTTAGACCCTCACAGAGCCACTGAGGTCAGTAGTTTGAACTTTGGACCCAAACGACCAAACCATCCATCCATCGCAAACAACCTCTGCTGGCTCCTTTTCGATGTGGCAAGCATGCAGCCACTTTTATCAAAGGCTAAGCACCAGCACCACATGCCTGAGGAACATGTACGAGCTGCCGGCCAACTAACCAAAACAATGGTTTGATTGTAGCGGTATTGACCTGCGAGCTTATCGCGACGCTTTTTATACAAGTACCTATCTGATCCGTGAAAATAAATACTCTTTATTTCGCTTTGAAATGAATCTCGGTCACATCACTCGGCTAAAATTTGTTGCGGCTGAATTGTCAATGACAAATAGTCTTGCACAAAAATTCTGAAATGGAATTCATTTTTCTGAATAAACTCCCATCTCAGCTTTTCAACTAGATTGACAGAGTGCGGCGTGCTGAGCTGGGCTTTTCTTCGAAGACTAAGATTCCAAGAAGCTTCTTAATTGATGAAATCTGCCTTGTCAGATTTCAGGGCTTTTCCATCACTCACTTTTTCAGGCTACGCTTTATCTTCACCTTCTTCTGTACTGCTGCCAACTTCTCTTTTTCTAAACTCGGCTCTACTTGAGTCGCAGAGAAAAGAGAATCCCCCCCCCCCCCTTTCAAAGCAGGAAAATCCTCTTGTCACACATGGAAAGAAACATGTCGACTCGGCGGCAGATTGACTGATAAGTCCTCATCTGACCATAAAACCGAGGCTTGCGATGTCATCGGCAGGTCGCAGTATTAAGTCAAATATTTCAGAACTGAAAAAAAAACTGCGAAGAACATCCCAGAGTGATAACTTTTGAATCTCTCTTCTTTTTTTACTTTAACATTAGGAAGTGTCGCTGCTTCAGACATTCCTGAGGAGTAATGTGGCAATATTTCAAGATGAACCCCTATTTAGCTTCCAACTCAATCACTTTTCTTATAGGCCTCTTCTCCCTCTTTTCATCTTTCATTTTAAATCTCTCTTTTCTCTTAGATCTCTCTGTTTTTTCTTTTCTTTTTTGCTTTCTTGTCCTCAACTGTCGCCCCCACTGTCTTTTCCATGTGTTTTGACAGAGGGGCTCTCCACACACAGTATAAATACATTACTGAACACAATCAGATTAGGATAATAGTTTGATTGAATCATTTATGTGGTTTACAGTAACTAAGCTTCAGTTATAATGCCATTTGCTTGATAATGGAGTTAAGGTCGAGGATACGTCGCAGCTACAGGAAACACCTTATTAATGAAATAATAAGCAAAATAATAAATAACAAACGAGCGAGTGGGCACGGAATCGAATCACTGGAAGTAATCAGTCTGAGGTGAATGCATGTCACTTTTCGCCGCTCCAGACCACAATTAAAAAGACTGATGATGAATTTTGTCTCCTTAATTGAGTTATTCGTTCGCAGATTTATGAAATAATTTCTTAGCCCCCATCCGAGGTGTTTAAATGAAAGTTTTAATAATCAGAGTACTGCTTTAATCCTGCCATAATCAAATTACATCCACGCATGCAAGCACTCTTGTCACCCCTCCTATTCTATCATGGGTTTCATTTCTCCTCTTGTCTCCTCTCTGAAGGACCCCCTCCCCTCCCCCACAGTTTTTGACATGTACAAGCAGGAGACACGGATTTCAATTTTGTCACAATCCCCACTTTTCTGTTCTTTTTTCACCCTCTCACAAAGTGTGAAATCCTGTTTGTTAATTGACTGGTTTTAATTCAAATCTCAGAGCAGAATGATTCTGGAGTCACTCTATGTGTGTGTGAGTGCCTGTGTGTGTCTAAAAGAGAGATGACGAGAGTTGAAAAATGAGAGGAGCAAAAAGGGGAGAGGGAGGGGGGAAAAAGTGGTTTGAACACAGGTGCATGACTTAAGTCTGTGTTTCTTGTTTAGCCTATTAATTTAGAGGAGGAGCAGGAGAATGATTGCGATTAATGCAGCTCTTATAAATGCGTTCAGTGATCAAAACTGGCAGCGGTGTTTATGCAACGAGTGGCCATACTCAGAGTGCTTCATATCCGTCCGTGCTGTCACACAGAGCAGAATGGCAATCCTACCAAGCCATAAAACTGAACTTCTGATGTGACTCAAAGTGACAGCGTGATGCACATAACTGTGCACCGACACAAGCTCTGTGCTCTCGGTGCTCACGTGTGATGCAAGCAATAAACAGTCAGATTTCCAAATGCGTATACATCCACGTACCTGTAGATGATGCACGCGCAGTCCCTGCAGGTCCCACAGTTCTCGATGTCCTGTCCGGTTCTGTAGGAATGTCTTCTGTTGAGAAGCGCAGAGATGACATATCAGGGGAACAAAATAAAAGAGGAATGGTTTTGTGTTTGTGTGAGCCCACAAAGACATATAGAGGTTATCATTTTTCCCTCGCTGAGTCGAATTTTTGGCACACGAAGTCCTGAATATAAACCAATCTCCTCCCTGAAATCACCCCTGATCATTTTTTAATGAACGATACCCCTTCCAACGGGCTCGGTCGGTTACGTAAACCATGAGTCACTATATCACTCCAGGCATAAAATAATGCTTATGAGGTAGAAGTCAAGTCTGCGTGCACAAGGCCGGGGACTGAATTTAAATACTGGAACATGCAAGATGTGTCACTTTATGAGACAGTAGGCTGTTCAGTCACATGTTCAGATGTCTTCAAAGGGCTGGCATTAGTGTTAACACTGTGATTTGGATTACGCTGCTCAGACATCAGTCAAGTCTTTCCATGGATTCACAGACACGCATCCCTTCCTGTGTATCCATGATTTTTCTTTCGCGTCTCCCCCGCAAACATGTACTATTTTGGAATGATAAGGCAGAAGAAATTACTAAGCTGCTTACAATGTAGGAAGCAGATTAATTAAAGACTTGATGAGAATGGCTTTACACTAAAGAGGCATGGAGCATCTGAAACCACTTGATGACAATCTCTCCCGCCTGCTGCATACATGCATGAGGAACAAGGCTTCGCGAAATAGGTGCGCCCAAACTCCCATAAGCCTCCCCGTGGTCTGACATGAGATCAGTTCCTCAGCATATTGAGAGCTGACACTTGCCTGACTGACATGAGACGTCGTAAAAATAACTACAGATGCTCCCCTGCTTTCTGCTGTGCTCAATCTGGTGTTGCGTTTTCCTCTTTCTGTCGCTCAACCTGCCGTTTTAGCTTTTGCCTTTTTCACTCTGACCAAATTTATATTGTGTTCTGTCCACAGAGCTTTGTATTGACACTGTGTGCAGTAGGGGGATTGGCTATAAATAGAGGAGCTTCATCACAGCAAGGCTTAGGCGCAACAACCATCTATCTGTAATATTCAGAGCACACGATGCTGGAAAGTTATTACTGCTGGGCTGTGGATATTCCCTTTTTGGTGAAGAATAATCTGTCTACAACAACCCACTTGTCTGCTCCGTTCCATGAGAGAAGAGACAGTCTATTAGTGCAAAGCGCTGTTATGTCTGGCTTTGATATCTATCCATCTATCCATCTTTCTAAATTTAATAAAGGCTGAGCGATTGACTGTTAAAAATTAACAGATGGCTTCTCACACTGTGCTTGGAACTGTGCTGCAAGGCTCTGGTAGCCTTGGGTTTACAGTTCCATTAGCCCAAGGGTTGCAGTCATTTCATATTTACAGCTTCAGTTGTGGGATAGCTCCTCTTTTAGCCCAGGGCTTTCACACTACTTTTAAAACCAAACAAGCCCTTTTGAGGCTCTTGATTTAACCCCAGGCAGCAGCACCTTTCACACTACTGGTAACACTACCTTTGGAAACCACCTTGGGCACGTGGTGCCAAAGAACAATGGTGTGATCCGGGGCCATCTTCACTAGTGTGTGAAATTTCTAGAATTAAATTCCAGACTGTGTGATTTTTTTAAAAAGGCCAACAGCCTTTTTTAATAGCAAGCTCAGGAAATGAGCTCTACTTGCGGAACAGTCCAGCAAACTATTAAAATGTGCTGACCCTGCTGTCATGTAAGATCTGCGCATGTATGTGTATTGCATATTTTTAGAGTTTGGGCTCAACAAGCTTCGGTTGTTCCCAGTTGCTTTGGCTCAATTCTTCAATAACAGTCCAAACTGTCACACACAATATCTGAAAACCTTCAGCTTTAAATGTATGCACATCAAAGAGAGTATTTCTCTTTGTTATCGTCTGTTATTTAGCATTTGCTAATATCTTTTAGGACATTTAAGCAAATAGCTAACAACCTTGGCATGTCTTTGTAATTAAAAGCAGACTTTTTTGTGTTTGGTGGTGGTCAGAAGGCCCGGTGGCGCCAGTGTTCGGCAGCCTCGCCTCTGTCAGTGCGCTCCAGGGTGGCTGTGGCTACAATGTGGCTTGCCATCACCAGTGTGTGAATGTGTGTGTGAATAGATGGATGACTGAATGTGTAAAGCGCTTTGGGGTCCTTAGGGACTAGTAAAGCACTATACAAATACAGGCCATTTACCATTTTTTTAAAAATAGTTTTGCACTTTATTATGTATGTCATTAAATGCAGAATAGTCCACCAGAAAACCAAAATCTGGTGATCCAGGTGTATGTACATATTTTATAGAGCTTGAGAGCAACAGAGTTACAACAGTTTGTTAACACTGAAGAGCCAACTCATTTCATAGGGCAAGCAGCCTGCCATGAATGTAAGAAGATCCAGGAGAGTGCAGAGGACGGATGCGGCATTCAATGGTTCTTTCTCTTTTACACTGAAAGCGAACACATTAGGTGTGAGGTGGCTGAGAATCTGTGGCCAACAGAGTAACAGGATGTCCAGTGATTCCAGCACTGTTTATTGATGTAGAATACTAGAAAACCGTGTCTTGTTTCCACGCTATGTGCTTAAAGCGATGACAATCTATGTGGTGGTGGTGGTGGTGGGGGGGGTGTCTTTGCAATTAGGTTTACATTTTACGGTCTGTTTACTGCAATTTACTATGTTGTATGATAATTGCAGGAAATTTTTATTCATCACATTACATGCTAATGTATGTGTACTTTTGCTCTACAAAGTATGCAATAAACACTGCATGATAAATCATCTGAATTCACTTTGATACACAACAGCACTCAGTTATCATCAGGAAAATAAGCCGAGTGCAATATAGTCAATAGAAACACTGTCAATAGAATCACGTAGAACAAAACTTTTTAGGGAAATTAGAAGATGAGGAAATCACTTGTAGAGTTATTTCGACCAAATACCGAAACATTCTGATGACTCTGGTTTACACAGTGTCAAATGAGCTTGTCATTTTTTGGCAGGAGTAACTTATTCATTGAGACAAAAGCCTATTCTGAAAGGTTCGGGTCACGTTACAGTCTTTTGCAGGTTAACTATGGTGTTTTTTCTATGTTTGAGAGAAACTGTAAAATGTCAATTATCAGTTGTTATTGTGGCAAAAAAATACAGCCAGTAGATCATCAACAAATAGGCTTAGTAGTACATTATTGCTTTATAAATCAGATGAACCCAGGTGCATATGAGACTTGTGCTTTCTCTTTGTTTTCTATTACTGTTGATATGAAGTTTATTGTTGACTGGTTGTTTGGTTATGTTATAGTAATCCCCAAAGTCACCAAAGTCTCAAGTGAAGCACTTAAAAATCATAGTTTTAATTTAAACAGACTTGTTCATAATAATCACAATTTAGAAGTCGCAGTTTTCTGTCTTACCAGGGTGAAACGTACACTGGAGAGTTTATGTGTTATTCATGTGGCTTACATAAAAGTCACTTTCTGTCAACCAGTGATCAGAAAGAATGATACTGCACCTCCTGGCTTACTAGTGGGTACAGCAGGGTGCGCGTGATCTGTGGGTGACAACTGATAACAGTCATTTAATTGTCTAATAACATTCAAAGCAGGTTCACTTTTTCATTATGTAAATTGTCTCACTGAAATTAAATATAGCCTCACCCATCTCTCTCAGCTTCCTTCTTCTCAAGGTCTTGAATGACATCCAGCAGGACCTTAATGGTGTTCTGGCTGGTCTCCAGGACCCCCTCCAGGCTGTGAAGTTGAGTCTGCAAGCTACGAATATCATGCAGGGGGCCATTGGGACTCAAGAGCTTTTCTGTAACCCTGGATGGGTCCAATTTACACCTGGCCCCAGACACCAACCCTCCCAGAATTTCCTGGACCTGTCTCAGAGTATCAGCCTGGGTGGCAGTCAGGGGCCCAGCTGTAGGCCGCCCCCCAGAAGCAGAGCAGCCCCTGGATCCAGAGCATCCCTGCTGATTTGGAGGGAGAGCGTGTTGGCTGTTGGGGGTGTTCGGCCTGACGTTGGCTCCTGAGCAGAGCATTTTGTGTAGGGCCCCAAGCTGAGCCTGGGCTGAGCTAAGACAGCTGGGCTTAAAACAGGCCTTGGCAGGAGAGGAGGAGGAGGAGGAGGACTGCTTCTCTCCCTTCATCACAGCAACTGGCGGAGTTTGAGCTCTGTGCTTCAGAGAGCTGGCTCTCTCACAGAGCTTTGGTGAGTCTTTTATATCCTCCTTTTTTTCCTTCTCTCTATCTTTATCTTTGTTGCTGACCTTGCTGTCTGCCCTGAGCATGGGTGTTCGGACTGCAGGACCTGGCGGATCATTTCCCTTTTTTCGTGGTGTATATGGTGGTGGCGGTGGAGGAGGAGGTGGAAGTCGAATGCCCCTCTTATCCTGAGCATTGTACGGGGTCTGAGAAGGGGGGGTGTATGGTGGTGCAGCACGAAATGTGGAAGAGTACAGAGGAATGGCTTTAGTTGGTGTTGCACATTGTTGAACATTTGCAAGAGTGGACGCATAGGTTTTCACAAGCGGAGGCGGAGAAGTGCAAGATTTCAGTTTTGGGACGGGGGAGGAATAAGGGGTTATGCCTGTGCAAGCAGAAGAGGTATTTTGCAAAGTTTGACATGGGATGTTGCAATGAGAGACAGTTTGAATAACTGTGGCATAAGAAGGTGCAGTTGGGTTCAAGTGAGGTGCATGGGGACCAACTGCATGTGTAGTTGTGTAATATGATATGGATGTGCAAGATATGGCAGTTTGAGTAACAAATGTACAGGGAGTTACATTTGATGAAGGTGTAGCATTTGATGCTGCTGATGGTGGTTGATGTATTACATTTGGGGCAGGGGTTGGCTGTTTGGTGGGATCAGCAGGAGTTACAATGGGTGTTATAGTTGGGGTAGAGGTGGAGCGGGTTAACTGAGGGGATGACACCACGTTTGACATAAAGGGGGTGCAGTTTTGGGTGGGGCATGGCGATGCAGCTGAAGAAGCACTGGAGCAGACTGCGGCTGTGCTGGGTGTTGTTGGTGGGGACACAACAGTGTAATAGGGGACTGGGAGTTGGGTAACAGTAGGTACAGAAGTGGCGCAAGGAATGGAAAGTGCTTTGGGAGGAGGTGGGGTTGTGGAAGCTAACTTGGCTGGAGAAGTACAAGGTAGCTTTGTGCAGTGCTCAGGAGTTTGTATTGGTGCACTTGTAGGTGGGGGAGATGTACAATAAGGCACAGTAGTTGTTTGGGTAGTAGGAGGGTCTGGAGTCACTGTTGGGGATATAGGCTTGCACAGAATTTGCACTGAGCTGGGTGATGGTATTAAAGGTGGGGAAGCAAACGGGCTTTTAGTTTGTGTCTGTGTAGTGGAAAGTTTACGATCAGGAGAAGAGTGACTGGGAGAGCTTGTTTGTATTTGAGCGGTACACTGTTGAGCATTCAGAGGTAGGGTTGGATTGGTACTGGTGGTCTGAATTTGGGTTGTGCATTGTTCCTCACTTGAAGGTGGAGAATGGTGATTTTCAGTTTGACTCTGGGCGGTGCTGTACCTTGAACTTAAAGGAGGGGGTGGGCTCTCAGTCTGAACTTGAGTGGTACAGAGTTTGGTATTTGAAGGGGATGGGGATGGACGGGGACTTTCAGTCTGTGTGGGAGTGGTGCAGTAGTGCACTTCCTTTCCAGGATCACTCGTTGTCCTATTTAGACGCTTTCTCCTCCTGATCGCTGAGGGAGTACTGCTTCCCTGACGTTTGGGGCCATCTCGGCAGGATACAGAGGAACAGTGGTATGGCTCAGCATTTTGAAGGACTAAAGGGGGGCAGCTGTGCCTTGAGGGTTTTACAGCAGACTTAATTTCGGTCCTTGATACTTTAGACCTTCGTTCCACCACAGTTCGCTCCCCTGGGCCAGGAGGGCCGTTCTGATCTTTGGACGCAGGTAACAACACATGGTTGTGAGTAAGGAACTCGTCTTGAGAGTCATGTTCGTCATCCCCATCCACCCCAACTGAGTCCCCAAGGCTGTGGCTACGAGTGTGGGAGGAAGGGAGAGATTGGGGCTTTTTCAGGCATGGGGAGGTCTGAATGGCTGTGCTGGTGCTTGTACTCGGCCTGCGTGTCATTGGCAAGGTTAGGGAGTTAGCCTGCGGTGGTGCCCAGGTTCGACGTGTAGGACCAGGTGTCAATGGATGAGGAGGCGCTCGAGCTAAAAAGGCAGCCACCACCTCTATAGTGCTCGCCATGTCACCACGCACAGCCCCAACCACAGAGGTTTGGCCAGGTAGATCCTTGGTCTGTGGCCTGTCCCTGTCAGTCCATGGCAGGGGGGACCTGCTGCTGTGTTTGCGAAGAGGATGTGGACTGTCACAGTCTTTGACAGGCTTCTGATGGCTATTGTTTTCCCCTGTTCCACTATTGCCACTGCTGCTGCTACCATCCTCCAGGTCTTTGAAGCGGACCTGGTGGGTGCGGTTGCGGCGCCGCTTGAGGCGACTTTCGATATCGGGGGAGTCTCGATTGAGAAGCACAGAGCGCACGGTCATTGTCCCAGGTAACTTGTCTGCCAAGCTGCTCTTGCCATTGGTCTGGCCTGTGAGCAAGTGGTCAGGCTCTTTGCTCACCATTTCTCCAGCCTCTGTCGCTCCCACAACATCCACACACTGTGAAGGCAGGTTGCTGTTGTGGAGAATCTCTTGTGTTAGTGTGTCAACAAGGAAAGCGATCGCTCCATCACTATATATTCAGTGTAACAGTGAGAGATCTATACGATTGACTGACTACGTTTCACTTTCATCCCAGAAAATACTGTAGATGTAGCAGTCTCTATACAGTATTGCATTTAGCTGCTCAGCTCATCTGTACACCAAGGACTTCCTTTGCAAATAAGATTGTCCTCAAGAAAAGATGGATTACCATTTTCCCAATTCAAGGTATAGTATAGATATCTGTGAGAAAACTTGTCTTAAACTTCCCTTTAAAATCTTATATAAAAATAAATATATGCAGCATCAAATATTCTTTAAAATGTCCATGCTGTTTCATGTCTTCTGAAGTTGTACATGTATTTTTTTTGCCTCTTATTCACATTTCTCTTTAACGTTCCAGCAAGAAGAACTCTTGCAGAGGCCAGGGAGGTTACCTGCAGATAAGTGGAGAGGAAGGGAATGCAGCCTATCCTTTGTCTGTCCATCACATTGGCTGGTCTACTTGGCAGCCTGTCCTTCTCCACCTGCTTTGTCCCCTGGGCCCACAGGAGATTGGATGGCCAAAGTACGGGATTGGCTTGACTGCGTTCCCATAATGATCTGGTCTTTTTTAACTTTTTTTTGGTCTCTTCTGCTTCCTTTTTTAAATTTTTTTTATCACTTTCTTTTTCTCTGTCTGCTTCTTTCTTTTCTCAGCTCTTCTCTCCGTGACTCATTCTCTCATGGTCGAAGGCAGCATGAGTTCCTAAAGAGAGGAGAAAGATAAAGAGAGAGACGAATAAGAGACTGTAATTGTTTCCATATTATTGTGCTTCAGTTTCCATCGAAACACAATGTGCTCGTTCCTCCGGATAATGAAGAAGATGTAAGATAGGCAGCTATTTTGAAATGCATGAGAGCGGGGGTCAACACAGAATGGGAAAAGGAGACATGAATTCAGAAAAAGTGCTGAAAGGATGGAGGTTGGAAAAGAGAGAGAGAAAAAGGCTCGGTGTATCATCAGCAGTGGAGAAATGTAAACTGAAAACAAGTGAAAAGAGATTGTAATTAAGGCCTATTCACACTGGCCAAGGGGGGTGTATAATGTTTCATTCCTTTTTTACGCTCTTTCCTCTCAGTATTGTTAAAAGTAGCCGTGTTTTAGTGACAGCAATAATTTTTGCATTGAGTATCACTTCTGCTCATGGGCACACAGTACGACTGTTGTCGTATTCCTTGGATTTCTCTTTTTCCTCCATGTTTTACAGTCTGTTGCCCTGTTATCAGTTCTTGATGATCTGCCATGGTGACATCCTCTCTGATTCATCTGGTCATTTTGTGACAGTCTGTCCACCATGCTGCAGTTAGTAGTATGTTCTCGTCACCCCGATTCCGTGCTCTGTTTTTGACGATCTATGGCCTTGATACATGCAGTATATATCACTTCATTTCCTGTCTGCGAAACAGGCAGCCGGGCGTGATGCTGTCATTTGCCTTACACGATCTATGGATCTGTTCCTCGTTATCTCCCCGTGATAGCCTCTGACACTGACAGGCTCGGGCTAATTCTGTTGTGCGAGTGTGACTGGCTGTTACTCTGTTCCCCTCACCCCACCCACCCTCCCATCTTCTGTGGGAGGGGTAATTAGTGACTCCTTCACAGCTCCCAGGTTATTTAGGGAGAGAGATACCCGAGGGGCTGCCACTTTTATTTACATCCACTGTTTTCCTCGCTTTCCTCTCTTTTCTTTCCACTGAAGAGGAGGATCTTTGGCACAACTGCCCCCACCCTCCTCCCTCCCTCCCTCCCTCCCGTCAACCTCTTTAAAAACATGGTTATTTGGATTAATCATGATTAAAGTCACAGCAGATAGAGCCTTGAGGGGAAATATCAACCATGCACACTGTGATATATTAATGGATTTAGAAACAAACCGCGGGATTCCTTCTCATTTTACTTTCTTATCGCCGCCATGTATACAGATGAGCCGCTTAACTATGAATCACCGGAAAAAAACAAATGACTCTGAGTTGAGGTACACATTTTTTCAGATGCGGGCGTGGGTGACGGTGCACTACGGAGGCTCAAGAACACAAGCTACGGTTCATCTATAGCATAGAAACTTCTGTTCATTTGACCTTGATGGTGATTTCTCCTTTCCTCACTTCTCCCTGGATAAATTAGTGGTTCCACCCTTCCTGTGTTTTTCATTAATATCCAATTTCACTCCGGTCGATGGTCTACCCATTTCTTGTACGAAGCAGCCTTTCAACCTTCACCCTGACAGATTTCCCTCTACGTATCATAGGGCCATTACCCTTACTCATTCTGGACGTGTCACCCTGAGCACACCTTCCTTTCATCTTTCTCCCATCTGGCCTTCTCCTTTTTTTACCCACTCTCAGCTCTATCTTTCTATCTTTATTTCCCAATCTACCGAATGCTTTGCAGCAATCTCTTCTGCTGCCTCTTTTTGTCTAGTGCTTTCCACAGTTCATCCCCCTCACTCTGCAAACTACCCTCGGATCAAAATTTACGCTGACAGTTTAATGAATCCCTCTCTTAATGCTGCATGGGCTTACCGCTAGGGCTGAGGGCAGCTCTTTTGCACATGTGACATTTCCATGTTGAGCTTTATTGGCAGACAAGAGATAAATCACCAGGGAAGAGGTGGAAGGTGTGCAGTGGCATAATCCTAGCAAGGGTCGTAACTCTTAGCAGTTATTGTTTAGGATGTACCATAGTCTCTTTGCAAAGGTTTTGCTCCTATTCTCTTTCCTGTGTGTGTGTGTGTGTGTGTGTGTGTGTGTGTGTGTGTGTGTGTGTGTGTGTGTGCGTCATGAAAATGCTAAGGTCACATCTGATCATCCCGTGCTAAGCTGTTGTGACTCTTAGAAACGCATCTGAACATTCAAAATAGAAGAAGTCAAGACTGGTTCCACAGATATAATAACATTCTGATGATTTCAAGGATACCGAGAACTGTATCGATGCCAGTAGCACACTTTTGGGTCCAACTATGCAGAGGGGATGGGAGGTGTCATGGATTGGATTGTTATGTAAAGACATGTCAGATCAGATTGTCTAGGCACGCTTAAAATTTGTCAGAGAGGACTGCGATGAAGAGGAGGCAGAAAGAGGAAGAGGAAGGAGAGGAGGTAGACATGCTGGGATATATTTAGAGATGCTATGAGACACATAGCAAAGCAAGAGGAGTAGGAATTGGAATAAGTAGGAGGGAGGAAGAGGCGGAGGGAGACAGACAGGCAGAGGGGGGCAAAAGCAGGAGGAAGCAACCCCTGGCAGCAGAGGAAATGTCATGGTTAGGGTTCAGTGAAGTGGTAAATCAGGAGCATCAGCGTGTCAGGGCATTTAAGGGAGAAGTGGAGAGGAACTAAGAAAAGCTATATGATCAGCTATCGGTCCTGTAAGCACACGGAGGTTAAGAGTTATAACTGTGCTTTGTCACAGAAATTTACACCACGGTCGGCTCAGAGACGAGATGCAAAATGCATAAGCCGTTTTGGTGTTTGTGTTCTTGTCCAAAGAGATTTCCAATTCAAGAGCAGCTCCTTGGGAGTTGCCTGCAGATGACTACTTTGTTAGGTAAGCACTGAGTGTAGTACAGCTCAGCAATCTCACAAACAAAGGGATGTTCAGTTTTATCTAATACAATAAAACCAGCAAGTGCATTTAAAAATGCAAATAAAAGGCTTGTGCATGCATGCGCAAATCAACAGCCTAGAATTATATATAGGTTTAACATATTATTATTATTAGAAGCAAGGGAGTATATGAAGTAAAGCAAGTAAAAGTATTGTCCTCGGTGCTGGTGCTTAAATTAGAAAACGGTACTACTGCTGTAGCTGCTTCTCACCGCTGAAAGTCTTGAGCCAGATTATGCTTAACAGCAAATTAAATTAAACAAACACAAATTAAATTATGATTCTTAATTCATTAGATACCCAACGCAACACGGCGAACACAGCCATTGTCATTCCTGTCAGACACTTGTGTAATAGCGTCTAAATGTAAATGCTGGTTTGTTTGATTATGACTATGTAGGCTACTGGCATTCCAATTTGACCAGCTTCAATCTTGGCAAGCTGTTTTTCAGCAAGCTCTAGCTGCAAAGGAATTTTTATATAATCAAGCAGTATAAAATAAAGCTATTGCCCAAGTGGTAACCACCGTGGCTGAGAATGAAAGAAGTTTAGCCTCTGGATGTTAACCGCCATGCATTAAAAAGATGGTCTTGTGCAGTTTACTGGTGCTGATGGCTGCATGTGTCTCTTGTTCAACGAATCTCTAACGAAACTCTATCATAAAATTACATTATTTCTAATGACCTGTAGGGGGAGACTCCTCTGGCTGCAACTTGATTTATGAACTCAGCAGGCACTTTCCTAAATAGTTTACAGTTTAAATGACTAGTGGAAAAGCTTTCTTATTATAGTAAGGTGCTCATTTGATAAACTACAGTGAAATTTAAAGTTTAATGAGAAAGCAGACCCTGTTATATCATCTATTTATATGATCACTACCACATAAGCTAATGGTGCTTTTGGCTTGCTGGTCTGATTGACCTCTTATTCACGACATCTAATCCCAAAACCTGGACGACCATGGTTAAAATGTCAAATTTAAAGTTTCAGAATGTTAGGACGAAAACCTGGTAGCTAGCATTTCAGTCCAACAAACACACCCTTCTTTTCCCTCCAGTTTATTCTAATTGTGAGCATTCGTTACTGTACTGAAGAAGGCTTATACTAAGCAACTCCACCAATAAGGTTTTGTGCTTGGCTTGGTTTGTTTTTCAGAATGATCAGTCTAAAGAAAGTCATGGACAGATTTGCACAAACAATTATTTATCTCTGGGCAAAAAGTTCCCACTATATCGTCACAAAAAATATTAGACTGATGGAAGAGAAAATGGGTAATGCTGTCTTGATCTTCGAGACAATACTTAAAACTAGCCTAGATGGAGCTAGCCTAGATGGAGCTAGCCTAGCCTTTTGGATGCAGAGACTGGAAATTTTCCACTTCATCAGGAGTATGCAGTCTTTGATTGTTCTTGTTGCAAAGTGTTTAATGAAAGTCACAAATCAGATGATTTATAATATAGTTATTTTCATATAGGTTTCTATACAATCTCACTGCTTGTTTGTAACCAGAGGAGTCTCCCCCTGCTGGTCATTATAACAAATTAAAGACACGTTTTGCATTGCCTCTGCTTTTCAGACCCGAAGGCCAAGCTGTGCTTACTACATGCTTCTGCTGTTCCCAAGCGACAAGAAAACAATCATTATTCACCTCACAGTGTTTGGCATAACCATGAGATTCTGGCCTGGTAATACCGTTAGCCCCCCCATCACCACCACCACACACACATACACACACGTCTTAATTTGGAAAAGCAGGTTTGTTTTGAAGCAGTAAGTCTTTGAATTTGTGTCAGAAATGGAACATTTTTGAGTTTCAGTGCAGAACACTCTTAAAATTGTATTTAATAACAGATCTGTACCACAGTGATTTAAAGTGCTTTATTGCGATGCTCTGCACAGCTCAGGTGGCAAATACTTTCGCTTCTCCTGCCGCCTTCATGACTTTAAAAAGTCATTCAAACATGCATGATATGTTATCTCGCAAAGTTTCTCACCAGCTTCTTACTAAAGAGGACACTCTACTTGTTCCAGCTTTCTTCAAGGATGGCTGGATTACCTCTATCTTTCCGAGCGCGAGTGCCAGAAATGATTTGTTCCATCTGTCCTCTTTTAACCAAAATCCTCTGCCTAATATGAAATCCCTATATGTAGGCCAGTGGATGGTGATAAGCATACTTAGCCAACTGTGAGCAAATTTGAGAATGTTTGGGTGTCTGTGAAAGAAAGCCAGAGTAAACATTGTTCTTCCTTGTGCTCATTCTGCAAGCCCAATTGTCTTGCTTCGCTGGCTGCTTCAGTTTGTTTCTTCTACTGTTCACGTCTCCTCGCCACTCTGTGCCACAGATTTCCAAGGTTCCCAAGGTCTCTGTGTGAATTCAGCAACACCTCGTAACTCGTGGTCAGACGGACATGTCCAGTGCACAGCAGCATGTTACACGTATGCAGCACAGTCCACTCCCCTGGGGGGGTTACTCTCTGCCAGGCTGCAACGTTGCTGTCCAAACTAATGTCCCAAGAGTACATCATAGTGTGTTACCTATGAAGCCAGCATGCTGTCAGTCCAGTGGAAACACCTGGCCCGCAGATAGGCATATTCTCCAAGTGCATAAATGAAATTAAGAATAAAAGAAAAGGACACGTTAACTTCTCCTGGGCAAAGACAGAAAATGAAGTGACGCAGATAGATGACAGATTCTTTCTTTTAAAAGCAATGTGCTAAAAGAAAAAAAAAGTGCTAGACGGAAGAGCCGAGAGACAGCAATATCTGACCTCTTTAGAGATGAGAGATGAGATGAAAGGGAGCGATACAGTGGTGCAGCGCAGAAGGAGGGAGAGAACAAGGGGGAAAGACTTGCGCGACAACAGTCGGGATTAACAGCACAGCGTTTCTTCACACAGGAAAAAGCGGGCGCACGAATCTGCACCTGCGCACGTGCACGTGGAGGTGTGTGTGTGTGTGCGCACCCACGCGAAAGAGTACGTGTACGGCTGGGATTGTTTCATGCGCGCCAGTGACAAGATTGCTTCAGTGACGGATGCAAACACATATGCAAACTATGAGAAACAATTACTCTCACATGTGTGAGAAGATTACTGAAGCATGTTAATATGATTGAAATTGAAATGCTCATGTTGCCAGAGCAGCACACACACGCGTGTACGCGCGCATAAATAAACACACACACACACAGATCCATACAAATGGAATTCCCCCATTCAGAGCCTCCTCCTTAAACTTTCTGTGTATAGCTCCAAACACTCACACACTCACACATGCACACACACACACACAATCCTGCTCATGACAAATGTGCAATGAAAGCACGCTGCTGGAACCTGCAACGCCACACCACCGACAAACCAATCTGAGCTTCTCACTCTGTAAAGCTTCTCATAAAGCTGCCCAGTATCAGTAAATGACTCCCACACCTGCAGTAAAGCAAAAATCCAGAAATCACTAGATTTCTCACACACACACTCACACTCACAAATCAGCAGGGGCACACCCCCACTGCTGGAATATGTGCATACACACACACACACACACAAACCTGCCGAGTATGTAAACAAAATGTATGCAGGCACGTGTGTGCACGCATGCGAGGACCATTCAGCGGGCTGATGGGAGCCAAAACAAAACAATAAGTCAAATATGTCCTCGCTGCCAACGTCCACTGCACGCAATCAACACAGACACTTGTACGCTGCTTTTTAAATCTCGCCTCTTCTCTGATTTGCCTAACTCTCCATCTCTATGGTGATGCTGCAAGAAGGCTGCTGATGAGATTGCTGTACTATCTTCCATCAGGACACAGAACTGAGTCACACATACCTCATCTTTCTCTCTCTCTTCCTGTTTTCCTTCTGTGTTGTCTTCCCACAAGTGCTCGCTCCCTCTTCCCAAGCTATTCCTTCACGTCGCTTCCTCCCATTCTTCCATCCCTCTGGCATTCATGTTTGCTTTTTTTTTTTTTAATTCCCACCTCTCTGTCACTGCTGCTCAGTGAGCTTCGCACCGTTCCCCTTCCTCTGTGCAGAGTCCATCTGCTCCTCTCTTGTCTCCCTTTCCTCTCCAGCTCACCTCTTTCTCTCTCTCTCTCTCTCTCCTCCTCCTCCTCTCTGGTTGTGTCTTCCTCTATTTCACCCTCCTCTTTTCTCGTAGATTCATGCCTTTCACGTGGGAACCCTTTTATCCATCCCTCACAGCTTTCAGCTCCGCTGTGCCTACCTAGTTGTCTGAGCGTTTGTTCTGTGTGTGGAAGTGAAAGGACAGGAGGGGGAGTAAGAAGGCAAGAGTGAGCAAACAGGCAGTTATCGTCTCAGATGCTCCTCTCAGTTCTCCCCGTCCTGCTCCTTTTTTGTTCTCTCGCCTTTTCTCTCTGCATCTCTTCATCATGACCTCCTCTCCATGTCGCCATGCAAGCCCCCTGTCTCCTTGTAAGCAAAAGGAGGGAGGGGAGCGAAGAGAGGCTGGGGGAGAAGGAGTGTGGGATGGAGAGTAGGAGGTAGGGGGAGGTGGAGCTAGTGAGTTGGTCTAATTAAAAAGCAGAGTATGTACGGCTGCAGAGAGCGAAGAGGGAGACAGTGAGAGGAGGAGAGGGGAGGAGAGAGGGAAGGAAAGTGATCTAGGGGGCGGATCTAAGGGACATGGAGGAAAGAAGCAAAAGAAGCAGTCAGTGGGGGGTAGAAATGAAGAGCATGGGGTTGTTTAAGGGGGCGGTGGTACGTAGAGGCTAGTAGTGCGAGGTGGAGGAAAGGAACGATCTGACAGGACACCAAGGTCAGCTGGAGAGGAACGCAGAAAGGTCATTCATGGAGAGGGGGAGGAAGGAGGGGGAGAGAAGCAGGGAGAAGGCGATAGAAACAGACAGGTAGAATTATTCTACAGATATCTCCCATATGAGCGGGGGCAGCAGAGCAGGGGGGAACCGTGACCAGCAGGATAATAGAGACACATGGACAATGGCCCTCAAAGGCAGAGGAAGCTCCGTAGTCAATGAAGGTTAAACTGCTCCCATGGTTTCAGGCCTCTGGATTAACATGCATAAGTGCCGTGCATGCAAATTAAAAAGGAAAAAACACCGACCTGTATTACATCAATCGCAGATTTTTTCTTTTCACCTCATTTTCTTTCCTGTCTAAAGTTCCAAGCTCACTTTTTGTTTTTCGGTGGGGCGAGGGGGTGCTGACCAACTGATGTACATCGAAACTATCATCGCTATACTGGCTGTTATTACCTGAGGCTAGGCAGCAGAAACCACTGTACTCTGCAGAGATAGAGAGATAAAGTCTACACCTAAATGCCTTCAGGGCTGAGACACCTCATCCCATTTTATCAGCTCTGATCACTTATCTTGTCCCATCTCCTCCGTCTCGATCAGACTTACATTAACATCCCAGCAAATCTTGTTGGGGTTTTTTTTTTCCTAATGTCTAAGATGTTCTGTTTTTTGTTTTTCTAGAACTGTATGGATTTAAAGTGCAATCACATGCATGAAGTGCATAATGACTCCCAGTGATTTTAGAGCAAGTGGAGCTGAATGGAGAGGCACTCCCCTGCAACATACATACAGAACAGGATATAATATACTATAATGCATGGGTACATGTGAATACTAAGGCTTGCAGCTACGTGCACTACTACAGATACTGCATTTAACTTCCTGGCAGACAGACTAATATATAAAAAATATATATTTTTGCTTTCCCTGGAAATTGCCACTCAACATCTGCATCCCAGTACTTAAGCAGAGTGACACGGTGTTTGAAAGGATCACCCAGGGTTGCACGCTGGATTGAGAGCTTCAATTTGCACGACCGAAGCCACTTTGACGCCTTCGAGAGTTAAAAGAGCTCGTAATGTTAGAATCAATGTCTGCGGCTGTCAGCGTGGTGGAACGGCAGATGGAGCAGCGGAGGATGATGACAGGAGGACAGACTCAGTGAGGCATCTAAACAGACAGAGCAGGCTGCTGATTAAAGCGAGGACCTTGAGTTTACGGACAACAAAGAGCTTCTGCTGGCGGAGCTTCAGGTGGTGTTTAGCGTACTGTCCATTAAATTTTGATGACGTTTGAGGCTCTCTACAGTCTCATGCGCTTCACTGTGGATTATGAGTTGCGTGAGGGTCAAGCCATTTTTAGGAGATCTTAAAAGCAGCTCTTTATAGCTTCAGAGACTTTCAGATATGGAGGCTGTGCGCACACTGCTTTATGAAGAGCCACATTTTTTTGGTGCTAGTCCACAACTTCAAATTCCACTGTGGTGATCCTTTGACTTTTTCCATCTAGTGCTAATATGAAGCAGAATTTCACTTTATTCAAATACTTTGGTTTGTGACCAAGCACAGCCACACAAAGCTACAAGTTTATATTCTGCACAGAGCTGTCATTTTAAACCCTTTGCTTGGCTTTCTCTGGCTTTGTGCTGCCCACGGTTACCATGCACTTGGGTGAGACGGGGGATTGTAATTATTATTTAAACTAATCCAACGGCGGCCTGCTTGCACTCAGTCAGATCTTGTTTTCAGAGAGCACCTACAGAGCCACCAAAGGAACACCACTAGTTTCCCGTGGCACTCATTAATCAGCCTTTGTGTGTCTGCAGACAAAAAAAAAAGACTTTTAAGCAGATCCTATAATGTACACTCAGATCAAGTCATCAATCACAGCCCAATACAAGGTTTGAGGCAAGGGGGCATGTCTAATGGTGATATCTAACTGTAGCCATTACCTGAAAAGCTTTTATTATTTTTGCTATCTTCTTTTCAAACATGATGGATGAACGAGGTGGCGAGTCATTTGCCGGACCTGAGTACAGCTGGCATCTCCCTCTTTGATCTGAGCCATGCCCAGGACAGTGTCAGATATCTTTAGTTGCTTTGATGGATGAGGAGAACTTTTCCCGCTTTGTTTCTGGGCTGAATAATGACTTTCCGTGTCTGTCCCCTCGTCTCGAAACAAGGCTGGAGGTCAGAAGGGAAAATGCTGCTTGGCAACATAATAGATGGGTGAGAAGATGGACTGTGAAAATCGAGAGGTTTCTGGCTACTGCTGTTGCCCTAACAAAACATTGCATCATCCCTAATGCCGGGGCCTCACGTCCACCCTCAAATAATAAGTCTTGGAAAGTGATTTACAAAACAGTTTAGAGGCTCTAAACCAGTTTTACTTGGATCAATGAAATGCCGCGCAGCATGTGGCGGCTCTAGCTTTAATAGAGGTAAATAAAATTGCCTCGGGACGTGGTGCTTTTTAAGGCCTCTTTCCACCAGGTGGGGATGTTGTTCATAAAGTGTTGGGCAGTGTTGCGTCACAATACACTTTTCCAAATGATTCAGGAAAAGAAAAGCAAATCTATTTCACCAAAATGCTCTTTTAACTCATTGGACACTCAAGGGCTTTATGTTTGCTAAATTAGAAACTACTAGCAACTATCAGAATAAACGTGATGATCATGGTTATTTTTTCCTTTTCTTGCACGACTGTGCACATCCTCCTGTGATGAATGAAATCCAGCAGAGCCTCTGTACCGCCAAGCGTCTTAAAGAAATGTCGCAGAAACAGATGAATCACTGGCCACGGGGTTTATTTGATGCAGAGCAGAAAACAGAAAAATCTGACACACGTTCCTGATTTAATTCATTCAAACTTTTTCCCCCTTCCCCTCTTTCCCTTATGTTCCAGGTACATGTAGCTGATAAAGTGATGATGCAGCAACCATGAACGCCCTGATCTGCTTTGGTCCGTTTCATTTGATGTTTTTAAGGCGCACATCAAAGACGACTCTCCAGGATGTTCAGCTTGCCAAAGATTAAAAAGGGAGGACGTTAGAAGTGTTTTTTTAGAGTTGAGCAATGACCTTATCTTAGAGACCTATGAAGCTGTGATTTTATCATAGAAAAAAAAATGCAATAATTATAACAGATGTGCCAGTATTTGAAAATATTTTCGTTTGGTTATAGATAATATCAAACAGCAGACATTTTGCATGAGCCTCCTTAGGCTGAAATGTGAAAGCTGTAACACAAATCAAAGATACATATTTTAAAAGTGTGTGCATGTGCCATTACTTTCATGTACTCTATCATTAGTTAGAAACAAAGGCAGATCTTATTGTTTCCCAGCATTCTCTCTGTTGCCTTTAGCCTGCAGTATTATTTTTGGGCTTGTGGAAATAACAGGTGGGCACTTTATGGGGTTGCTGTTGTTGTAGCTTGGAGATTATAAAAGTGGACTAGCTGTCTGAAAGATGCTGGTTTGATGGCAGATGCTGTCATGTCTTCCTCCTCGTGTTTTTCGCACACAATCCCTGACAAAAAAATAAGCATAATCCATAAAACCTTAGTCCACAGACTTGCATCGTTCCAGACTCAAACCAAAACAGGTTTGTGTGTCATTTTTCACAAGCAGTGGGGGCATATTTAGACTGTTTGCACAGTCTGAGTTCATTCAGTGCAGTGGAGGGGACTGCCTGCTTCAGAGTAGACTGATTAAATAGCCAAGATACACTTTTGGGTTGTAAAGACTATGTAGCTATGACGGCTCTGGGATTTAGAGGAGACAAAGAGTCATTTAATGCTTTATTGTATACTACAGCCCTGTAAAAAGTAAGTACACCACATGATTCAGTAGCTGTAGACAAACCTTTAGGTTCTGTTCTTTTTCAGACATTCTTTGACTCTTAAATACTTTGTAGAGAAACAATCCCCAATCATCATTTCTCCACCACTGTGCTTGACATGTATTATGACGTGTTTGTGCTAAAATGCTTTGTCTGGTTTGGCACTGTGCATTATGGCTAAACATCTCCAGTTGGGTCTCATCTGTCCAAAGGACATTTTTCCAGAAGTCTTGTGGTTTGTTTAGATGCAGCTTTTCAAATCTGAGCTGTGCCACCATGTTTGTTTGTTTTTAAAGAGGCTTTCTCCTGATAACCCCTCCATACAAGCCGTACTTGTTCAGTCTTCTTCTAACTGGGGCCTGTAGAGTTTGAGATGTAGCTCTTGGGTTTTTTGAGGAGTCTCTGAGCATTTCAGTCTGACCTTGGGATGAATTTGCTGCGATGTTCACTCCGGGGAAGACTGTGGCATTTTGTCAACACACACCTGAACACTACAGAGTGGCCAAAGCGTCTGTTTTGATAGAGGTCCTCACACATGATGATGATCAATTAAGCAACTGCATTTGATTTGCAGCACGCTCTTAATTCCTCTGGTAGCAGTAAAAATGTATGTAGTTTTTATTCGTAATGCGCAGAATCGCATGATTACATACATACATGATTACGTTGCTAAAGATCTAAAGTATCTGTAGTAACCACAGAGGTAAACTGATCAGAAGCTGACTTCATTGGCACACACTGGGCAAATTAGAGTATAGAAAACTACAATGAAGAGTCAGAGGAGCAAATAACTACAACTCAGACACCATCACATCTATCACACATTTCAAAGCCCTGAGGTCTTCTCTACCACTAACTGTGGGTGCAAGAAAAGAACAAATGGATAAAACATATCAATAGCCTGGATTATTTTAATAGAAAGCAAGAAATGATGAAAAAAATAAAAGAGAATAAATAAGAAGGATAGTGTCCTCTTAAAATGAAATAACCTATAACCCATTGTAAACTCAAAGAGCTCTGTGAAAATTAAGGATGTCCACTCACTCTTCATGCTGTTTGTCATTCACATCTGCCAAACAGCAAGAAAGCTCCTGGTTCAAACCCTGGCTGGGGCCTTTGTACAGTTTCTACACGCAGTAATTGTTGATTCCAAATGGAGTGTGGATGCAATGTAAATAAAGTGCTTACAGCGTAAAGAAGAATGCATTGTGACCTGTAGTCTAAACCACTTGGTCAGTAAGAATATAAAAGCACTATATAAATTCCAGTCATTTCCTACAATGCAGTGCGCTCTCATTAAAAATCTGCATTATTATAATGGCTGAGTAAGCGGATTTTTTTAAACCAACAGCAGCACTTAATGCAAAATACTAAAAGATTTACAAAATGCCTACAAATGATGCATATCTGTACGCGTGGGAAGGAAGAAAGGAAACGCCTTTGCATGTCTGTGCCAATTGGCCCATTGTCCTATAATCCATCCATGAATCCAACAAATAAACTGCTCTCGTGCAGAATTAAGGTGATATAAATATAAATCTCCAGAGGAATGTAAGAGCCTGTTCCCAGAACCAAGAAAATTATACTTAATCATCTTTTACAAAGTAAAACAATAATTTAAAGTATTTGCTTTGAGAGAGTCTCAAAGCATGACACGCTGACATGAAGAACAGGCCTACAATTCAGCTTACTGAAATGAGGTGCTGTGCAAAAGTTTAGACCTTTATCCATCACAATAGCTACAGTGTCCCATAAATGAGTGCAAATATACAGACAGAGGCTGAATTTAAGCCACAAGAAGAGCAAGGAGTTTTGCAACAGATGGAATCACCCCCCGGAGTCCGTTTTGGGCATCGTGAAGTCACTGTGGGCTTACATGAAGAGGCAGAAGTAATCCACAGAAAAACCGTGGCATCCAAGATGCTGTCAAGTACTATCTAACTCTAAATACACTGCTAATGGAGACACTGCTAGTTAACTTTGTCTAATAATAAAAAAACATGAAAAATTTAATTGGAACAAATATACATAAAGAAAACATGAAGGGGGCTAACACTTTTTCACTGTATTTCTGTATCTAAGTGTTGATAAAAATCTACTACAAAGTACTTTTAGAAAATGTAATGCATTACTTTCAGTATTTAGTCCCTCTAGAAAGTCATTTGCTCCATTAATCTTTAAAATTTACAACAAAGCCAACATGGGTAGAATTTCCACCTGTAACGATACTAGACTGTTGACCTCTGCCCATTTACAATCAAGTGTTGGCTGGTTGATTGGCATCACCATCAGTTTAAGTATTTATTCAAGCACTTTGAGTCCAGAGGTAAATCACTACTTGCTTTGTGTTAACATAACAGACTGCGGTCTTGGGCTTTCAGCTCATTGTGGCCCATTGAGTTGATACAATGTTGCATCCACGTCCATCTGTCCACAGTTTACAAGACCTGCTACTCCTCCTACAGTATCGATCAGAGTTTAGTGACTCTTGCACACAGTGATCACCCAGTGGCTCTTTACTATTACCCACACTGTGCTCAAGGCCAATATCATATTTGTTGTTTTACAGTCGTTAACACATAAAATGTTTTACTTTTGTTCATTCTCCCTGTAAATAATTGCTAGTGCTGTACGATATTGCAAATGTTGTGTATTGATCAGATACCAATAAATACACAACAATAGCCATGCCAATGCTAACAATAGTTCAACATATGCAGAGCAGAGTAATGGGGCACAACTTATGAGAAGATTATTATTATTTTATATATTAGGATTGTGGGTCAACTTCTGTTGTTTAAATACTTGTGTTGGCAATACATAAAATAGATGTACACAAAAGTTTCAGACATTTTCTTTACAGCGCATGTTTGAGGTATATTTTTTCATTTCCAAAAAAAAGAATTAATTTAATCCAATTCAGTGGGTTACATACTGAACCTAGAGGATAGAAACAAAGTATCAGTCTTATCTTGTAGTATCGATCCAGTACCCACACCAGCGTCGGTATAGATACTAATTACCTAGTAACTGCTCTTAACAGATCATTAATGGTGTGAATGGTGGGTGCAATTTGAATAGGTGCTCAGGACTATCTATCCATCTATGTGTGATGTTAAGCTGCACAGTCTGTTTGTTTACCTCTTCCTTCTTGACACGTGGGAAAGCGGAGAGGGAGGGGGTGCGCGCGGGGAAGGGAGGGCACGGGGAGCGGATTAGCGTTGCGTCGGTGTCATTTTTAGACTACACAACAACGCAGAGTGACTGAGGGTAACGTGTACAGGGTAGAGACCGGTTTTGCACCTGCTTGTCCTCCTGGGTCAGTGTCAGCATCTCTCCGAGCTCTTTCTCCAGCCTCTCCCCAGCGTTCAAACATGTCTCTGTCCGGCTCGCAGACGCCAGAGGACGGACTCTACGGTGAGTGATGGTGGCACATGGACCAGGCCGTTGTTTCTTTGTTACGTCATCACTGTTAACTATTTGCCTTTTAATAGCGTGTCTGTAGCCGATTGTTGCATACCTTAAACAGGCTGTAAATTAATTTTGCGTGCGCACGGGTCGATTTATACTCCAATTTCACGATGCAAATGTCAACAGTGTGTGGGCAAAACATTTCAGGCAATGAGAACATTCATTCCCTCAGTGTGTTTGAATGAAGAGCTAGCCAGCCGTGGCTGCTTATCAATGGAGACAAGATACTAACAGCCTGTCAGACTCTGAGAGCAGGTGTGAGAAGAGGCCACAGACGGAAACAAGGCACAGGCAGTTTTATAGTTGTCATTGTCGTTGCTACTGTCATTGTGTAAATGGATTCCCTGACTCACCTGTTTGTATCTCTGTAAGCCAATTAAGCTGCGGAGATTTTCTGATACTTATAGCTCCACTTAGCTGGCTGCACATTGCTTGGAACAGAGGATGCTGGGTAAAACATGTGGATCACTGTAATTGGGAGCTGTACAGTGGAAATCACTGATGTGCAGGTTGTTTACTAAATAAATAAATAAATAAATAAATAATAAAAGATGAGTTTGACAAATATTTGATTTCAGCCCAAAACTGAAAACCCATCGCTGATATGTCATCTGATAGTTTCTTGCTAAACAAGAAACTATCAGATGGTAATTTCAAAATCCAATAATCCAATATATCCACCAGCATTTTTTTTACTTTCACACACACAAAACATAAACAGATTTCCCTCACATTTGTTGCTAACAGGGAAGGTAGAGTGGGTTGTCTACCAATTGGAAGCTTGGTGGTTCGATCCCTGACTACTTGAGTCCGCATGCTGATGAGTTGTCCACAATGAATCCATTGGACTGTGAGTGTGTGTCAATTTTAAACAAGGTGCATAGATATGTAAAAGTGCTTGTATGAATGTGTGTGTGTGATTGGTTGTAGTAAAAAAGCATTTTGAGTACTCGATTAGGGTAGAAAAGTGTTATATTTCATTAATAGTTAGCTAGCTAGGTATTGATCTTCTTTTTCCCACTTTATTTCAGGGTCTCCATGCCCGTTTCTATCACAGCCTTTTTAAATGTAAAAAGAATCACAATTATTGTCTGTATCAATACATTAAAAATATAAATGCAACCATATTTTCATATTTTATTTATCTTTTTTTATTTTTACATCCACATGAATAGGACACAGCTGCTTTAAAGGTAACTTTATATTCAATTCTAGAAAGACAAACAAAATCTGAATCTCCCGTGCTGTCCAAAAATAATCTGATTGCCCTGCAGCCATTCTTTCAAACTGCACCTCACACCCTAATTTTTGTTTCTTTTTCTTGGCCCTAAAATGGAAACAGTCATTCTCATCCTAGCAGAGCACAAATTAATCTGTTGTGCTGCAGTTCATTGAGTCTTTTCACATCCTGGCTCCACATTACATAAAGCTGATTTGGCAGCGGCACAGATGAATGTGTACAGGACTGCGCCATAGAAACTGATTTAGTGCTGCAGAGTGGCATCACATAGATAAGGCAGCCAACAAGGCAGCTGTTACGTCACAACTCCCCTCTGTAGGAAAATAACTAGGGCAATGGCACAGTTTCCTCTGCCCTCCCTTCCCCCCATCCCTTGCTTCCACCCCCTTCAGCACTGTGCCCGCTCATGCTTCCACCGCCTCTTGTTATAAAGCGTCATAAACCAGGTAAAGTGACAGTCAGAGAGGTCAGATGAGGAAGGATACTTTGGTAGGTAAATGAGGGGAGCTGTTTCGTAAGTGCTGCCTCTGTCCGAGAGATGTGGGGCAGCATGACAAGGGAGAAACAGCTAGAGGAAGGGAGAGGGTGAATGGCTAATCTCTCACAGAAATAAGTTCTTGCGTAAGCAAGCATGCTGTCAGGCTGAGTTAGCCCTGCCCCACTGTTTAGCTGTGGGAGCGCGCACACCATACAACATGCCAGCATGCATGTGTGTATATGTGTGTGCATGTGTAAATCCCTTTCTGCTCCTGTGCCCGATCACCAAACCCCGCCCCCTTGTCCATTCATTCATATGCAGTTTATCTTTTCAGCACTCATTGATGGGAAGAAGCAGGCACACTCTGCCTTGCTCTCACTGTTTATATATGATAATATGTGTGTTTTTTGGACGCGGCTCAGCGTGAGCTCTGTGATTCTGAGGTCATTGCGTGTCATGTCAGGACAGCCGCAGGGCAGCTTCTAAATCTCCACATGCCAGTGGACAACAACACACACCTGTCCATTCACTGCCCACTCGGCGCTAAAGAGATTCGAGTTCTAGGAAGGACCTAAAAACGTGCATCAGTAATGCAGTGTGAAATTTGCTCTGACAATGTTTCGGAACCGGGTTAGGATCAGTTACTTGGCAGTAAAAATAATCTGAATATGTCATTATGACAATAAAGCTGAAGTAATCTGCATAACATAGTTGGGTAATCAAATGACTTAAGTCACGTTAATGGCAAGTATAAATAAAAGAATCAGGAGAAAGTGTGGGCTAACTGCATCATTGCATAGAACATTAAAAATGAGTTTTTCACATGTAAAACTATGCACAACACGGTTATTTTGGACCTTTCTGGGATCACACAGACTTCAAAATGAAATATGTACAGTTGTAATTATAGTAAGATTATAAACGAGACAACAAAATGCCCATAAATGTTAAAAGCTCCATAAAATGGCTTCTGTTTGTTTACTTTCCACATCATGACTCCTTCTTGGCTTATTAGAAATCTAATATAGGTGTACTGAGAAGCATTGTTTTTTTTCCCCCTTCTTACCGACACCTGAGCGTCAGCACAAACTCAGCTTGCCCTCCTTTTTCCTTGTCAGGCTCCTGGGTCGAGCTGGAGGAGCTGATTGCAGCCGTGAGCCGCAGAGAGAGCCTGACAGGGCCGCAGGACAGCGTTTCCACCGCCCTGCAGGGGGAGCTGGAGAGGATCCTCCTGGAGGCACAGCTGGAGTGCGAGCGGAGTAGAGACAGGTAATGATGCAGTTTGTTAGCACGAACTTGTTTTGTTTGGGGAGTTTGGGGCGGGCGAGCTGCACAGTGAGGTGTAGAAGTGATTTGCACAGTAATGAGGTTTGTTTTGTGCTCAGAGGAACTTTGCTTGTTTTCCACGGCGTGTTTACTTTTTCTGTTCTTGTTTGTTGGGCTGTAAAATTATCACGCTGCAGCTTGATTGTTTCTCCAGACCGCACCCACCTCGTACAAGTTCACTTGTTTGTTTGTTTTTAATCCACAGTCCTCCACAGGCCACGACTCCACAGTCCACCGGCTCACCAAGACCCACCAGTGAGCACGACAGTGACTGTGTCACTATACAGGTGCTGGTTTTCATTTGAACACAGAGACATGGTTAATATTTATCAGATAAAGACATCAAAAAAATATATAATTTTTTAAAATTATTCAACATCATCTGATTCTTGTTGCGTTCAGGAGGATGGTGAGCGACGGGTGGACACTGACTGGGTGTGGGATTGGTCCAGTAGACCTGAAAACATGCCACCGAAGTAAGCCTAGCTCCTTTGAATGTTACTGTTATTTATTCCTGCTGTGATGATTTACTCCAGCAGGCAAGTAGCTTAGTTTGGCTTAAAGACTGACAGCAGGTGACTCGAGGCCCGCGCCTCCAGAGGTACATAATTAAAAGATTCTTTCTAGTTTAAAAAAATAATACATTTTAGAAAAAATGAATTGTAACACGAACCAGCCAAGATTCATGACGTCACCCTGGCAGTATGCCCTCTAAATATGCATACAAGTATAAGTAAACAAAAACAAGCTTTTTGTTTGTTTGTTTTGGGTTTGTTTGTGTGTTTATAAAAAGCCTGTTTTACTCACAAAACATTCAATAGCACATTGTTTTTGTCTTTTTTTGTTTTTTTAATTTAGTTGGATTATACCTTTGAAGCCCATGAATCGCTTTCATTTTTATTTATGCTGCCGCACTTGACATTTAATCTCCTGCAATAAAATAAGCCTGTTTGACAGGTAGCAGTTCTCAGGCTCTCGGTTTCTTTCTTGTATTCTCAGGCTTCTCTCTTGTGCTCTCATTATCTCTGTTTATTTTTATTTTTTTCCCCCCCGCCTTTCAATCTCCGTGCTTCCGCATCTCTTATCTCCGACGCCTCTCTCTTCCTTCTCTGCAGAGAGTTTGTGTTTCAGCACCCAAAGCAGCAGAGCTCCCTCAGTGTCAGAAAGACAGAGGTGATGAAGAGAGGCATCTTCTCCTCCGATGTTCTCCTCATTCTTGTTCCCTCGCTGCTGGCTTCACACCTTCTCACGCTTGGAGTCGGGTGAGATTCATTCACATAAACTTGACATTCTTGGTAATACTTGGGGAAAAAATAACTGGATGCTTTTCATCCTGGTAGAATTTGGAAAGTGTGCAAATTAAGAAAGCGATCAAAGAGTTGACCCCTGTGTGCCCTTCTAAGTGGTTTTAAAATGATGTTGCTGATGTGCAGCTGAAGCTATAGATGTAAGAAAAACAAGCTTGAGACAAGTTAACGGTAGGGAGGGTCTACTTTTTCACTGACAAGTTGCTACCTTATGATAATGCAGTGCCCTTAGTTTCTGAGTTAAAGCCTTCACTTATTTGATACATCGGGTGTCAAAAAATCCGTATACTACAGCCGGTTGGTTTGTGAGTTACTAGGAAAA
Organism: Pundamilia nyererei; assembly: GCF_000239375.1. Taxonomy (NCBI): domain Eukaryota; kingdom Metazoa; phylum Chordata; class Actinopteri; order Cichliformes; family Cichlidae; genus Pundamilia; species Pundamilia nyererei. Next base: position 6,337,123 of record NW_005187403.1, on the reverse strand, counting down.
TTTAGTTACAAAGAAGATGCTGCACCAAAACCTTTCTGTGATTGCTTTGGTTGCTAGCAGATTACCATGGTCTCCTGTAGCTTGCATGGAAGATGCTGATTTGTCTGCACACACTGAAACAATGTGATGCAAACTGGAAACAAATAACTTTCAAAGAACCATTTTTCCCTTTTGCTGAAAACAAAATGTTTCAAAAGGCACGTTTTTTTTGTATTTTAAAGGGTTTCTGTCCCTTTCTGTCACACAGTTTTTGCAGTTCCACTGTTACTGATTGGTTAGTTAGCAAATGTTTGCAGATAAGTCGGCATCATACATGCAAAATAAAATATGTTAGCAACCAAAGCAATCACAGGGAGGTTTTCTCTTTGCAACCAAATTTACCTAGCAGTATTCTGCAACTTCCCCCAATCACTTTCCAACATGTTGGGGAATACATATTTTATCCTCATGATCAGCAGTTGCGAAGTGCTTGATTAACAGTCTCCCCGCCTGTGTGACTGGGGTCCAAGGGCTATAGCAAAGGATCAATCATTGATTCCTGTTTTTTTTTTGGTTCTTTTTCCTTTTTAGGATCTACATAGGAAAGCGATTGGCTGCATCCACCACCAGTACGCTGTGACAGCAACTATACGCCAGTGCCCCTATTTGCTAACAGTGTGGCCAATAAGGTCAAAGTCCACCCTCTGTAATGCACTAATTTGCCTCCTTTCTTTGTCATGGGGCTAAAATAGGACCTTGCCTGTCTGTACCTCTCTCTCTATCTATCCAGCAGTACTCTGTCTTTTCTGTCAGCCTCTTTGTTGTCTGTGCATTTCATAGGGCCCTGGGAGCAGATGGCTGCTGACCAGTGAGTCAGACTGAGGTCACTTTTACTCTCCCGCAAAGTAACACTGATCTCAACCAGCTAATCAGGAGTGTAATCCGAGGGGGGGTAGTTTTCCTGACACAAAAGAAGAGAGGGAAAGAGAATTCTACTCAGCTAGAATAATAAATCCCTTTGATGGGAGGAGATGAAAACTGTTTGTTGGGAACGGTGTGTTCCAACAAAATGAAAAGGATAATGTGCGATACCCATTCACCCAACCTCTGAAAAAGCAAAATGTCTGTCATTTGTCAGAAGTAATGATCCTCTGTAAGACTGAGCTGCTTAAAGCGGTTCTTAGCTCTTTCCTTTTTTCTTTTTTTGGTCGGCCTGATGGTGAATCTAATGTAGGGACTTCTAGTTGGCTGAGTGAATGTAGGAGAGGCTCTGGTTGTGCTTTTTGTCCCGTAAACCCATTAAATATTTGACCTCCGACAAAGGCAATCACGATCCCATTAAACTTCACTCCTCCAAACCTTAATGTGTCTCTCGGGTCTTTTATTCCTCTCCTCTGCTCTCACCCTGACAGCATGTATTGTACACATGCTCGTCTTTACTAATACATGTGGGGAAAGTGAAGAATTTTTAGCCAGCAAAGCACAGAGATGTGCTGAAGTAAGCGTTGGCCACTGTATGTGTACGTTTCTATGCTTTGGTAGTCTGGAGATTACTTGCAGGCATGCAGAGACAACAGCAGCAGCAACAACAACAAAAAGACTTTTAAAACCTACTGTGATGTTAACAACCTGCAAATGAACCGCAGCATCTGTTTAAAATTGATTCCTGTTTTCATATGAGGTAAATCACTGCTAATGACTTTGTTTGTTTGTCCTGATGAGCTCTTTGGTGTGTATGCCACCGGTGCTCCTTAAGCACATTGTTCCCCTGTGAGCACTCTTTCTCTTGTCTAACCGAAACCTTCCAGGAGCCTTATGACATCTGCCTTTGTCATTCTTACCTCACATAAGTCACCCTCTTCCCTATATTTTTTAACAAGTTGCTGCTTTGACTTGAATCTAGGATTTGACATTTTATTGCCTTCCCATATACTAAAAAGCTGTTTCCTCTTAACATGTTGTAAAAATAGCTGGCTTGGATTTTGAATGGTGGGGTGGGGCTGGGACTGAGAAGCCACCAGGGTTTTGCACGGTTGCCTTGGACATAAACGTGCCCATTTGTTGTCTGTCCAGCCTGACCAAGCACAATTACTTTATCAGCCATTAGCAGAGCGTTTGATGTGAGGGGTCCTGCTGCGCTAATGAGCACAGCAAGCAACTTCTAGACACACCAAGCTGACGATGCATCAACAGGCCTGCTTTGGCAGAGCACAAGAGCACCTGGTTTCCATTCACAGACCCCAACACATAACACGCCCAAGCAATCTATGGGTAGTTACTGGTGCATGTTTTGGCACCAGTTTTACTCAACAGCGCAAAAGGAAACGCTTAGTTCATGAACGAGGCACGTGCTCCGGAAATGCCCATTCATCATCTTTGACATAAATGAATTTGTCACACAGCATAGTAATTGAAGTGTGTTGGAGCTTGTATAAATAGAAAAGCAAGTTGAAATTTTTGTTCTATCCGTCGTGGTAAATGAAATGAGCTGTACTTAATACATTAGCAGCAAGTAATAATATAACTATGAAAAGAGCTCATTTCACAACAGCAAATTATAATTCTGGGCTGAAATTATTCATGCAAAAAACCAATATAATAGAGCTTGCAAAGGCTCCCAGTGGTTGAAGGCTATTTCTTAGTGCCACGTGCATCGTGAATGTAACCAAATCACCGCTCAAGCAACAACAAAACAACAGCAGCAAAAGGTAAGTCAAATGTGCACCAAAACTGTTCAGTCTGTAGAGCTGACACTTTCCTTCATGACAACTGTAGAAGGATCGAATTGTTCCAATTACAGTTATCTAAATTGTATTAAGGTCTAAATTTAGCATTATTAGGGGCGTGGTCACTATGCTGCCATAGCTGTGTCACCCTCTGAGGTCTAAGTGGTCACACAAACCCTAAAAGCCTTTACACACCAGACACGTAAAATCAGCTAATATTACTTGGGTCAAAAATATTTTTCACCTATTCTAATTGCAGCTTTTAACAGTGACCATGTAATTTCATCTGACGAATTTGTGACATTTTTTTTTAACCAAGCCCAAGTTTTCCTATATTTTGAATCAAAATAACCAGATCTAAGAGTCCAATCGCTGGATTTGGCAACAAGTGAAATACTAGTGGAACTGGTGCAATACCTCAGACAAACTGCCTCCTCAGATTTGGTCCCAACTCTCCTAACAAGAGCTCAAACTGCCCCCACTGACATCCTGAAATATATATAATGCTGCTGTGATACAGCTCCGACTGCTGGATCACACAATCAGATAAGGTCTTCTTCTGAAGATTGGATGCATCCAGAATCTGTTTCTTCCTGTTCTTCCATCACGGTGCCTTCTTTATCTCTTCTACGCATAAGATCAGTAAAATCTTAAACAGATTACACAGTTTGTTGTATTTTATTGGTAGGTTTCTGTTTTGGGGGGGTTCTTTTTTGAGACAGGACACTGGAGAGAAGATGGAGAAAACGCATGGCAGATTCTCTCCAATAACCTCCTGGCTTTAGCTCAGCAACCAGGAGGTCTATATTTTAATTTGAAATTAAAGTAAACAAAATGCAGTAGAGTAAAAAGGTGAAATACTTTAACACAAAGTAACACAAAATACATCCATGTCTGCACAAAATCTTATTATGTGGATAATGTCTGTATGAACCTATGTGGGTGACTGACCAAGAGCATGTCCCTCAGGGTGGGAGAGATTTAGATAAGGCTTCTAAACTATTGGCTCCTTTGCAACCCACATAATTGTTTCTTGCCTTGTCAGATGACATCAAACGATACAAAACTCTGTGAAAAGAAGAAAATCAGAGGAGTGGCACACCTGAACTGTTCTTTAGACTGTTATTTTAGTCCTGTGGATTGTCCCTAGTTCAACCCCCTAAGCCGTTTATCTTGTTATTTGGACAAACAAGCAGCCACAGGTGGCACTGGCTGTTGTAAATCACCGTGTTCCCACACAGCTTCATCCTATTTTGGTGTGATCCTCCATGGCTTCTTTATAGGACAGGACTGCGTTAAGATCTGCCAGCCCTGTAATATCCTCCCTCAAGATGGTAACAATTACAACTACTATCAAAGAAGTAAAATAAAAATCACCATTTTCCCCACATCGTTTCTTTAAAGATATTACCAGACAATGAGATTTATGTTGAATAGGGTTATAGATATGACTTTGAGCTTTTGGTGTTACGAAAGAAAATCCAAATCCTGTTCTTGAAGTGAGAGGAGACTGAGGCCCAGACAGAATATGGGAGAAATCTGTTCATTTCCTGGACCACACTTCAGAGATCAGACATCTGTCTTTCTGGGAAATCCATTATATCCTCCTCCTATACAGCTAGACAGGAAATAGAGAGTCCAGTTTCGAAGAGTTTGGACACAACAAAAGAATCCAGTTGAACTGGCACGGCGTTTGCGCCTTAACTTTAAAACAAGGTCACTAATTTGAGCCTCCATCTCAAGTAACATCGCTTTACCACATGTGGCCCACTTCCCCCTCGTGCGCCACTCATAATGAGGGACAGTAGGTTATAATTCCACAGAACACAATGACGTAGTCAAATAGCAGACACATAACCACACACAGCTTACCGGACCGTGAACACTCCCACACAGGAATGAAAAACCCTTTTTTCTGTTTGCATTGTGTGGGCTTAAATAGTTACACTCATGTGGAATAAACACATTCATCTCCAATATTGGATATTTGCTACACTGAGTGTTTGTAGAAGGGAGTCGCTGCGTCTCTCTTCAGATGTAATTTGGCATTCAGTAGGCACGATGAATGCATTGACGGCAACGTTTTTGTTTTGAGTTTTATGCATTTTTCCATTCTTCCTGTCACTCTTGAGCAAATAGAAGCAATTTGTCTAATAAGCCTGAAATGTGACAAGCATTCGATGTGGAACAGGGTGAGTGAAAGAAGCTCTTTTGTGTGCGAGCAGAATTTGTTTTCTTTCTACCTGTCATGTACCCAAACACACGTGTTCGCCTTGTGCTCGTATCTGCTGGGCCAGACTGCACACCAGGAAGAGGCAATAATTGCTTCCATGTGCTGGCTTCCCTCTCCACCTCATGTGTGCGCCCTTCTTTCCTCTGTGCAGTGCTCAATCAAACCAGGTGAGCGCGGCCCGGGTGTGGACGTGAACTGAACCCAGTGTGCTCTCCACTCGAGTGCTTTTTTTCTTTCCCACAGCAAGGTGGACCTTTCTAGCCCAGACATGCTTGGTCTCCGTGCACCAGATGTGTGAAGGATTAGATGAGAGCACCCGGAATAAGACTCAGTGAAGCACAATGTGTCACTGCTCATGCTGTGTAAACAAACCAACTCAATTTTTAAGTGTACACGTGCGCTGTCCTGACATGCCAAGAGAACCGTCCCGTTCGTGTTTTGCTGAGTTGAGTAGAAGATTAGGATAGGTGGATTAAGATGTGTGCCTCCAGCACAGAACAGCTTGCTGGATGATCAAATATCTTTAAAAAATTCCCTTTCCCATAAGTCTTGCTGACATCAAATGGGTCTGTGTTGACCGTTAGCCTTTAATTTGCTGAGATTCACCAGCTGTTCGGAGGTGAAAAAGGAAGCTTCTCCTGACAGCAATCCTCCACCAGTGATTACCTTGTAGGCCAAACTGTCTAAAAACATGTTCCTATCTTTATATTTAAAGCATAATCCTCTGCATGAGAGCTATAAGCTTGATTCAGATTTTGGATTTAAAGAAGAAGAATTCTGTGGTTGTCTGTCCTGCTAGTGTTGTTTCTACCTCACCCTCGGCCGATGTGTTGCTGCTCTATTGCTCTATTGCAGAACTCGGTTTGTCTGGACATGCAGTTCTCATATTTCAGCTAAAACAACTCATTTACTGCTATCTCAGATTTTAAGCTAAGTATGTGAAGTTACTTTGGACACTAGTGACTGGTGTCTGTTGTCCTGTTGTCTATATTGTGAACAAAGAAAATATTGTTAAAGGCAGAGTGTCTTTTTTCATGTATTTGGCAATGGTTGGCTTTGCTCTGACTTTGTATAATAGCAGACAAGACACACACACATACTCGGTTCATTGAGTGCATCCTTACACACAAAGCTGAGGAACATTAATGACAACTTAAGCTTTGGAAAATAATACTGAATGCAAAACAAATAAGGCTTTACTTCACACAGAGTGCCCCTGTCTGAGATCACACACTCCAAAAAAAAAAGGAAAAGAAAAAAATTCTGGCTCCTTTTAGATGGTAAATATTTAATCCTGCTTATTTCTTGTGTTAAGTCTACACGTATAAATCAGTGTACTGCTTCAGTCTATAACAAGTTCACTTTACTCAGTCAAATGCAGTAAGATAAAGATTTGTAAAACCAAATATGGGCTCTGTTGGTTTCATTTACGCAAATGCAGCATTTTTTCACTCTGGAGGATCTGCCAAGTGTTCTTTACTGAAAGCTTTTCAAATGTTTCTGAATTTGGTAAGTAAGCACAAGTTCATTGCCATGTCTCTTTGTGTTACAATTGCAAAACTATTCATTCTAGCAGCAAGCTACATGTTTTAAAAGTTTCTCTGTAGCTAGCTAGCTAAGGGTAGATGCAGAGTGGGCTAAAATACTGTTTCCATTACAAGCTTAAGTATTATTTGTAATTTTTTAAGGGAGTAAATTAGGCACAAAACTCTTAGCAGAACATTCCTTTTGAATATGGACACATGAAAGTGAGGGGGTACTGTGTGTAATGGCAGTGATGCTAAAATGACTGGATGCACCAGTAAGAAGAGGGTAGCTTTATATCCCATGTAGTGGAACAAATACACAATTTATACATAATTTAATCGTTGACAGCCACTGATGTAAAGTGCACTCATAGGACACTAGTTACACCTTACTAATATTGGGTCCGACCCCGTTTGCCTTCAGAACTGCCTTAAATCTTCCTGGCACAGAGAAGGTGCTGGAAACAGTTGCGCACCTATTATGCGACTCACCCGTTCCACCACATCCCAAAGAAATCATTTCTACTTTACATGGCTGGTTGTCCTTCTGGAAGGAGCCATCAGAAGACGGATGCACTGAGGACACAGTCAACAACAATATTCAGGTAGGCTGTGGTGTTTAAATAATAGGTGGTACTAACAGGCCCCCACATCATTACACCACCAACAGCAATCTGAAGTTATTGGCCAACATTCTTCTCATTCAATTTTGATGAGCCTGTGCAAATTTCAGCCTTGGTTTCCTGATTTAGCTGACAGGAATGGCACCTGGTGTAATTTTCTGCCTCTGTAGCCCATCTGCTTCAAGGTTTATTGTGTTCTGCCTTCAAAGATGCTTTTCCGTATACCTTAACAGTAAGAAGTATAAATTTGAGTTGCCTTCCTATCATCTCGTCCTCTGACCTGTCATCAAAAAGTCATTTTCTCCCATGGGGACTCCGCTCACTGGATATTTTCTCTTTCTCTGACCATTCTCTGTGAACTCATGAGATGGTTGTATGGGTCCACAGTGTCTGACATATTTAGAATAGTCCTTCTGGCAATTAATGCATACCAAGTAAGAAAACATGCCTATTAATCTCTAATCCATTCGCATTTACTAATTGTTATTTAGCATTACTGTACTAATATTAAGTACAGGGGTCTAAAAACGTTTCATTCATTCAGTGATTTGTTGGGAAATTTCAACAATTTTTTTCAGTGTTGATTCACTTGGTGTTCAAAAGACTAAACCACTTTAAGTGTATTAAAATATGAACAGAAAGGATTTCATTAGCAATAAAATAGCACCCGAGGTTTCGGTTAACAATAGTCAGTCTTGTAGTGAGGTTATGGGTTTATGTCAGCTAAGCTAACTCTGCTTAGCTAGCTAAAATTAGACTTTATGTATAGATAGTTAAACAGATAAATACATTGATAATACCATACATGTGTTTTGTAGTCCCAGTATTTTCACAAAACACTTCTTTGCTTTTGCATTAGATGACACCTCTCAGTCTGTGATGAGCTACTCCAAATGAGCACACCTTGAAAAGTGTGCCTTCGTCCAATCGATGTAAAGATTGGTAGCACTGGAGAAAAAGTTAGAGGCTTATCAAAGTCTGTAAAATTCCTTCTCTGGCGAACATAAATGTCTGTATCAGTTTTCATGGTAGTCCATCCGGTACTCAGTGAGATGTCTGAACCAAGGCAAAGGTAATGTCTTTTAAAGTTGTGCTGCTAGCATGGCTAAAAATAAAAACAGTCAAAAACTGTCAGAAAAACAGGAAAAGGTTGCATCAGGGTGGTTTGTATGAAAAACAGAAAGCTGACTGGGTGTCGAGAAACTAAAGCAGTGATTTACAGCAGTCTCCATCTACAGAGTGAGGTGTGTAGGTGTAGGCGAAACATCCACTCAGTTGGAGTGAATGAGTCTGAACGCATCCAGCTGGTGCGAGTGACTGAAAGAGCAGCTGTATAGTCTGAAATGATCCGAGAATGAACTCACAGTTTACACATGGCAAAACCATCAACCATAACTTCTAACGCTGACTTTGCGGGGGCTTCCATTAATACCCTTGCATAATACTGAGTAATCTAGCGAGACACTAAGGCCGCATTGTTGTTTTAAAAACGGTATTTTCCCTTATTGCACGGAGAATATCTTTGTGCACCTTTCATCAATCTTCTAACATAATAGCTATGTTTTTCCAACAAGAGCAGGTTCACGTTACAGTGTCCATAACTGACGCCGCCTTGAGCGATTTTACAGGGATATGAAGTTGGGCAATTTGGTCAGGTAAATAAAAGTAAAGAGGAAAAAAGCAGCAACAGTTTAATCGGTATTCTGTTATTTCTAAGTTTTAGACAAGTCCAACTTCAGCTCGAATACCTCAAGGCCTGGTACTAATTGAATCTACAACAGTAATAAGTTTTGCCTCATTTCTACACATTTTTTTGTACCATATTACTTCTACAACATTTGATATATAATTTGTATTCATGTCCTCTGCGCCGAGTTCGACGATTCCAGGAAACTCAGTGGCGTTATCCACCATGACATACCAATTTGGCTCAAGAATTTGCAGACTAAATATGCTGCAGGATGTGGGTCCATTTATTAGGCCTCTGCCTTGAGTTCAGAGCTACAGTCTGCCTAACACCAAAAATTCAGGCAATTTAATGCTGTAATTTCGGGTTTGGAGTGAGTCCTCTCCACCAGACTGGGGTGAGGTTTCGATAGAAGCGACAGATTTAATGAGGTGTTGGCTCAGACCCCTGTGACTTGCCGACCGGCTGCTGTTACATAACTTCATCAGGTAAGACAGTGCAGTGCTTGTAAGGCTCTACATCCTACAGCGTAATGAGCCCTTAACCACTCAGCGCAGTAGCAAGGAGACTTATGGTCACCTCCAGCTGTGTCTGTAAAAGTCTGTCCGTTCTTCAGACCTCCTAATGTAAGTCGTTTTATGAAAGAGCTTCTTATGAGGAATGTAATTATTATTTTCTTTAATAGTGTAGTTTCCCTGACATAAAAAAACACTTCCCCCAAAGTCTGTACCTGTAAATCATTTCAGTTATGCCAGAAAATGTCACATTGACCAGATAAACTTAGTAACTGTACAGGATTTTCTTGTGTGTGCCGTGTGAATAATATGATTCAGAACTAGGGTGAAAAGTTACAAACAGACACACACACGCACAAACTTCTGCACAATCCAAACAGCTTGATCTCACACCAGAGGAAGGAAAACAGCAATTACGTCTCCTGATTGCAAAAATAATGCTATAGACACACTAGGGAAACCAGTGGTTGGATACTGCGACACGACCAGTATTATTCGGATTATTCGGATACACGATGTCTTTGAAATGGTTCCTTCTTAGACATGGACCAGGTGTGTGACATTTAGCAGTCAGCTGCAGTCTTCAAAGCGACTATTGTGTGTCAGGATGTCAACAAAACAAAGTCAGCCTGCTGTCAGCCTACAAATGAATGGGGTTAAGGTGGCAATGTTTGTGATAATACAGCGATTAACTGTGAAATCAGTGAAAAATCACAAATCTGTTGCCATGTACATATGCAGAAATTCACCTTAAATAGAAATGTGAAATAATTTTTCTACATCTTCCACAAAAGGAGTGATGTAGTTAGAACTACAGGAGTGATGTAGTCTAGAAGAACAATTCAGCTGCAGAAAAACATATAACATTATACCAGAACACAACCAGCTGGCAACCAGTTGTTCAGTTCTGCTATTGCAAAGAGTTACATTGAAGGACAAGCTCCAAACTGGCTCAGATCAATTGCAATGTGTTGGCAATCTCTCCGAGAATGATTGCATTAAGTCAGTGTCAGACTGCCATTGTTTGGAGACAGGTTACCTCCCACCAGGTGATCCAGCATATGAATAAAAGTATCTGCCCGAAATTTTGAGGCTGTTGAATACCTCTCGCTGCAGATATTTGCAATCAGACATCAAGTTCGAAAAAAATCAATGTAGTTGATTCATTTCAATTTTATTTTATTTATATAGCACCAAATCACAACAACAATAACATCAAGGTGCTTTATATTGCAAGACAAAGACCCTACAATCATGCAGATGACCCCCTACGGGAAAGCACTAGGCGACAGTGGGAAGGAAAAACTACCTTTTAAGAGGAAGAAACCTCTGACAGAACCAGGCTCAGGAAGGGGCAGGCATCCAGTTTTTACTCTAGTGTGACAGAACCACAAACCAGTTCATTATGAGTTAAGAAAAATGTCGAGTTTAATTTAAAAAAAACCAAAAAAACATCTTAAATAAAAAAACATAAAAGGTGAATCTGATTAAAATTAAATGTGATCATAAAATATCTGTAGTTTCTTCATTTTTCCTACAATAAAACATCTTTTGCTTTGCTGTTAATGCCTCACCTGCCTCCTATTATGGACATTTAATCACTCTTGTTTTTTGACCTGTTTGTCTTGTCTTTGTTTTGAGTTGAAAGGTTTTAAAAAATGCGAATTGTCAGACCTCCTCTGAGCGAGGGAACAGCTCTCAGTGTTGTTTTATGTTCCGTAAAGCCGTAACTTGAAGTCGGCTACGTAGTACTTATTGGTAACACAGTACGTTTTGTTGTTTTTGGAGTTGCAGCAGCGTTGTAATCTTTAATGTCTGTTACACGTCATGTAAGTTGAGTTACGAGTGTGGGTATGAGGGTCTCGGGATTTGGTTGTATCGATGTCACAAATAAAAATAGTCAGGCGATGGTGTCAGACACATTTGGGCTTTAGTTTTATCTCTGAGCCAGCTGCAGCGCTCACTGTCTGACCTCATCAACCGCACCATGATGTGAGTCAGTCCAGGGCCTCCAGCAAACTGATGTGGTCTGTTGAGCTCCTGGCTTGGGCTGCCGACCACGCATGGAGGTCTGTGGAGCTTTCTGTCATCCAGAACCCCGACGCCTGCAAAGCATCATTCTAAAAGCCAATCACAGGGCAGATAAAACTCTGAGCGCCCTGCTGCTGACTGAATGGAGTCTGTAACAGTTCACAAGCATGAAAAAAAAACCCAAAAAACAGTGCGGCTGTATTCTGGATAACCACAAGGAGCACCTGTATTGGCGTATGGAAACTGTGACTCATTTGGTGTTGTTTGTTGCTATAGGTACTCGTGTTTATGCTTTTAAGTGGGAACATCATCTTGTAGCCACTAAGACTTGAAAGAGTACAACATAATTAATACAGGTTCTGTGGTAACATGGAATTAGGCTGGAGGAACTTACTTAAAAACATAAAATGGAACAGTGAAAGAAAGAGGGAAAAACAAGCAAAGCATAACTCTGACCTGAGCTTCCTCACCTCTACCAACTGTGGCCGGTCACGCGGTGCCAGACATGCTGACGACCCGGAGGCCATGTGAGCCAGCAGCCTGTCTGAAGCTCTACTGGCCGCTTAACGCGGCTTGTTGAGGCACGAGCAGCAGAGCGCTTGTTTCCTGACCTTGCCCAGGGATGGAAGTGGCAACCAGGGGCAGATAGGAAAGGTGTTACATCTGATCCCTGTAAGGAAAGTTAAAAAAATCTGTCTTTTAGTTTTTTCAGGCAGAGTGTTAATAAATACTAGAAGTCTGTTTGCTGGAAGTGGGAAACACATTTTCAGAAATTCACCCCAAGCTTGAACTCAAGAGTCTAAAAATATTCTGACTCCGGTCTGGTTTGAAACGTGTTTTTGGTGGCCAAACGTGGGTTCCTAGACTCTAAAGGGAGCAAACCGTGTACAGCAGATTTGTGAAGGCGCCTGTGGGAATTGGTAGCAGGCAGCAGGAGCCAATGCAAAGAGTTTTCCCAGGTCACTCCTTCTCTGCATGGGGCCGCCTGAGGAGGGTTTTAAAAGCAGGTTCTGGCCCTGTTGCTCCTCCCTCAATAAGACTCCTACAATCCCTTCTTCACACACTCTCCCTCTCTCTCTCTCACACACACATACACATAAAAGCAGTCAGCACCCTCTATTAGGCTTAACATGACAGTTTTGCCTCATTTTTGAGTCAGAAAGGAAGACAAGTACACAGATACGCCTCAACGGGGGGAAACTGCTGGTGTTTCAGACACATTTAAGTAGCTACAAAGAAAACTGCAGATCTGGGACCAGTTGGAAGGACAAAATGAACGTGTGGACGGCCCTCACACTGGCCTTGCAGCTGCTATTAAAAATGTGCTTACACGTGGAAGCACAGGCTTTGGGTGAGTGTCTTTTTTTCTTTTTTTTTGAAGTGTTTTGAGTCGCTTTTTATGTCAGTTATTTAAATGTCACTGCATTTTTTTTTTATTTGGATTATATGGTTGCTGCTTGGGATGACAAAAAAATCAAGAAGTGGAAAAACATCTTTCTTTTTTTTAGGTTTACACAAACACACATAAGGAACGATGTCTTTAAGGTTTCTTTTTTATTTTTTATTTCTGACACCCTGCCTGCAATGTAATCGTCCATTTTCATTAGCTGTCAAAAAAGATTCAATGGCTCCACCACTCAGTATTTTAACACACTTATGTATGAGTTTTAATGCATTATGGATGAAGCAGACACTGTGAAAGAGAATATGATATGCAGGCCCAAACACAAAAAGATCAGACAATGTGTGTGATACTCGCTGAGGTGCGAATAAAATGCTAAATATCCCAGTGAGTTGTAGAAGATATGGGGCAGTCAAATGCTTTTATTTGGGCTGGGTGTGTGTGTTTCTGACAGGAAGCAGGCAAAGATAAGAAAAAAATATTAAAAGTAGACAAAAGTTTGAGTATTAAATCCCACCATCTTTCCGCTGAAGTAAAGACATCCTGATTTTGATATCCATCTAGCCGGATCTGCTTGATTACTTCGGCTCGGGAGATTCAGCTTCCTGGCTCGTTTTAATTTAAAGAAAATCCCAGCTGGGTCACACACATGGGAATAATCAGAGATGATCTGGGTGCAGTACTGAAGTTCAAGACTCTCTTCTCTCTCACACTGTCTGACACGCGCTTGCAGTCACACACGCACGCGCCCGCATTTATTCAAGGTCACACACAAACTCGGGGCTACGCGACGCATAGAAATGTTGGCGTTTAGAGTTTATCGCCCTTCTTGCAAACCCCACCAGGTGATTGATGGCATACCTTTAAAATGCCCATTAATCCCTGGAGTCTTTTGGCAAATAGGTGCCTGATGGTATGTATAAAACAAGTCCAGATTAATGGAGTTTGTCATCTATCATTTCTCAGGCTCATTGTCTGCGTGACCACAAAACAAGGAGTGAGATCCATTTAAACCAGCCAAGTCTGGTTTTAGGTGCTCAAAAATGACATTCCATAAGCGTTATCTATGTTATTGATTAATATTAACATCTCAAGGATGGCTCACTGAGAGCTGATATTACTGAAGTTTAAAGCGGACTCTTTCCTCTGGGCCATCCTCCAGGCCGAGCTATATCAAACTTTAAAATGAGGTAAAAGGGGGGAATATCCAGCTCTGCTTATCTTTGCAGAGTTTATGGTGAGTCTTAACTCACTGTTTAGCTCAGCTGACAAGTTCAGTTCAATTCAGTTTTTACTTATATAGTAAAGGTGTATTATATTGTAAAGAAAAACAAAACCCTACATTAATAGAGCAAAAAACCAAACAATCAAATGCCCCTCTACAAGCAAGTAACTGGCGACAGTGGGAAGGAAAAACTCCCTTTTAACAGGAGGAAACCTCCGGGACAAAACAATAAGGAGTCCACCACAACTAGTTGGGGTTGAGAGGAGGGGGACAGGACGAAAGACATGCTGTAGAAGAGAGGGGGAATTAATGATAACAGGTGGCAGAAAGTCAAAGCCAGCAACTTTTTTCCATTCATTTTTCTTCCGCTTACAATTCAAATGTCAGCGTGGATCTAAGAACAAAGCTGAAAGTAAACGTAACCTAAATGAGTGATAATGACAATAACACATAGAGTTTCTGTGTTTACGTGAATATATCGTTCTGTAAATGTACACACGGCTAGCTGATTCATTGATTCACGTAGGCTGCACTCATCCAACAGAATATATTTCATCCAGTTTATTTAGTTTCACTTTTTAAGAATAGACACAGTGTCAGCGCAGAATCATGATGGTCTCCTGGAGAAATACACATTACAGAATACTGCTCTGTGTTTACAGTGGGGGGAAAAAGCTTTTGGACACTGCTCAATGTGTGCTTTGTTCTTGTTTGAAGCTGCGACATCAGTGCAGTGGGTTTCTGGGTTTATGACAACTCCCCATGTCAGCACAGACCATGTGATCTGCTTTCCAACATTATCGCACCGTAATGTTAACGATCGAGGGTATTAACAAGTAAATCAATTAAAAACACATACAGCAATGCAAAAATAGCAAGAGAAATGCTGAAAGCACGTTTTTACTTAGTTTATACTTATTTTAGTTTAGTTTTTACTCAAGTTTATTCAAGACTTAATGGAAGCCAAAAGGAAAGCTAGTGTCAGAAGTAAAGTAGGAGTGCACGTGTAGTTACATTTGTAAACACTTACACATCTTAAAAGTGACAATATGTCATGTGATGTTTAAAAATGTCTAAAAAAATATACATAAAAGCCTAATATTGTTTGAATATCATGGTTTTGGTCCTGGGTAGCTAGATGACTCTTGGCTAAATGTGACTTTGCTTCTTCTGTTCTATACACTACGATGTTGTTAACGTAATTACTTCACTGCTGTTATGTCTGGCCTTTAAATGTGATGCGATAAATTAAAGCTTGCGACACAGAAATGCTCGAGTGCGAAGCGTGTGCTGAAATGCTAAAACAAGGAATGCCAGCCATTTGCACTCTTTACAGTAATCGCACCGTGACAGATTTATATGCTGGTGTTAAGGAAAGGTCAAGACACTGTTTTCCTTTATGGCTTTCAGCTGAACTAGTTTTATGAAGCTTGAAATCTGAGGTTAATCGGGGGGTGAAGTGAGGCACTTTCTCAGGGTCTCCTGTGTAAGACAGCCCTGACCCTGCGAAGCCCTTTGTCCAGAAGACTTATGAAAAGCAGGACTGTGCGCTTCGTGTGTGTGGATGCCACTAAAGACACGATGCACACATCGAGCTTCCTTTGTTCTCTTTTCTTTTCTTTTTTTTTAATATATTAAAAAGTTCTTATCTTGATAAAAACCAAACACAAAGGATTTGAAAAGCTTTACATTTTTAGTGGAAGTAGTGTTGACAGCACGGTGCAAGCAGGCATTTCGGTGGCTTAGTCTCACTTATCTGCGCACATATTTAAAGGCTCTGTGTTGTGTCTGACAAAACACAAGGGACCCCAGGCAGACGAGAGAGATAAAAGAAAGAGCGAGAGATCTCATCTGGGGCAATCTTGGCTGACAACAGTCAGCGGAAGCATTTGGGAGCAATTTCTGCTCCCTCACGACAGAGGGCCGTGCGGACCGTTTCAGTGGTACTTGTGTATTCACGATGGTGCAGATGCGGGACTAGAGATTCAATACGCATCCTCTTGTGGTTTGCCCAGCTCCCAAGCCACTTTATTAAAAGGAGACTCTGACCATGAGCACCAGTGTTCTGCTCCTCTCTGGCTTTTTACTTTTAAATTGCCTGTCAGTTGAGTCAGAACGTCTAAATTTCACTGTGCTTTTGTCTGCAAGCGGAAGCTCCATCTCATTTTACAATTCAAACAGTTTTAAAACAAACCTAAGAGAAGATCGTAAAAACAGCACACATCTAACGCCACTGTATGCTGTTTACTTACAAATCCGCCTCCTTTTGATTTGCCTGAGCCGACCCAGCCTGCCAAGTTTGCGCTGACTGATTGACGCAGCGTCTTGCTAGAGCATCTAATGCTGGGTCAACATCATCATCTTCTTCTTGTCGACTCGGAATGTGTTTACTCTCGGATCAGAGCGCCGCTGCGGGTTGTAAATATTCACATCATCCATTACTCATGTGCTTTCCCGTTTCCCTGCCTTGCTATCTGTCTCAACAGTCTACGATCTGCTCACCTCACCCGACTGCCTGCCAGACCTGCTGCAGGGGGGCCTGACCGGGCAAGGGGTGAACGAGGCTTTCATCCTAACCTCCTTCAAGTTGCAGCCCAAGACCGGAACCACTGTGTTTGGCCTGCACAACCCCAGGGACAACAGCAAGTACTTTGAGTTCACAGTGATGGGGAAGCTCAACCGAGGTAGGAGGACATCAAAGAGGCGCTGGTTGTTTAAAGCTACGCCAATCAATGTCTTCATATTAAAAATGGATTAAACGTGATAATGGTTAAAGACTCTGCAGACAGACCTGAAATCCAGCAGACAGTGTTTGCCCCCACATAATGAACTGTACTGAGTTTGTGCCCCAAACTATTTTGGTTGTGGCCAAATAGCTACACAAATAATGACGTTGCTGTTGCTATGTGCTAAGACGCAATCCAAGCACAGATAGAGAAACAAATAGCAAACAATATCAATGCTTAACATCACATAAACCCTTTACAGCAACACAGTCAATTTTCCTCTATTCATTACCGCTTCTTCCTTCTTCCTCTTCCATGCCGTGTCCTCTTAAAGCCGTGTTACGGTACTTGAGGAGTGACAAGAGGATGGCCTCTGTCACATTCAACAACCTGGTGCTGGCAGATGGCCAGCAACACCGACTGCTGTTCCACCTCAGGGGGCTGCAGCAGCAGCAGCAGCAGCAGCAGGGGCCAGGTGGGGTGGAGCTGCATCTGGACTGCAGGCTGGTGGAGACAGTCAGGGATCTCCCTGCTGCCTTCCAGGGTTTGCCAGCAGGCTATGGCACAGTGGAACTAAAGACCATGCAAGCCAGAGAGCAGGTGAGCCATCGCTTACAGTATTTCCACACAATAGTGAATGCCCTTCTGTCACGATAATGACTCTGTAGGTTTCCAGATGGCTTAGCTGTGCACTTTCACTCGATTGATTTTAAACAGGAAAGCTTAGATGAGCTAAAGCTGGTGGTTGGGGACTCGTTTGAAAACGTTGCGTCGCTACAAGACTGCCACTTCCAGCAAAGAGACTCAGTTCAGACTCTGGGTAAGGTTCTTTCTGTGGAAATGTCAGTGAAAACACTCTCAGCGATAGGAAATGTTGAGTCAAAGGGGGGCAGACTCTGAGAAGCCCTTAGCTCTGTTTCAGCTGAATAAAATAACAGTCCTTCTCCCACAGGGGTCAACACAAAGCAGCTGTCCAATCAAATGCTGGAGTTAACGAAGGTGATAAATGAGCTGAAAGACGTCCTAATTCAGCAGGTAACCACCTCTTAGCAGTCCCTCTGAGGCCACTTAATCTTTGCTCCGTCAATCCTGACCTCCCTGACAGCTCGCCTGACTGAATATAAACTTTTGTTCATTTTTGACCCGTTCCAGGTTAAAGAAACATCCTTTCTCAGGAATACCATCTCAGAGTGTCAGGCCTGTGGTAAGATAATGTCTATAGTAGCTGTCAGTCATTGTAGAGAGGAAAATTGAGGACCAGTTTCCAATTGTTTAATTTATCACAGCTGATCACTTTCTTTTTTTTCATTATCTCATGTTGTGTCACAATGCAAATTAAAATGGCACAAATGTGCACATTTTAATTTAACGGAAGACTTTCTTTTTGCTTTGTTTCTGCACTGACCCCTCAGACTCAAAACTCTCTCAATAAATTAGTTATCCTATTAGCAGATCGCACATGATAATGGTATCAGTACATCCTTATCAGTATCCGTGCCTACATGATATTTTGATATTACTGAATGAATAACAGATGGTTAAAAAAAAAATCTTTATTTCCTCCTATTTAAAGGTCTAGGTGGCACAGAGGTGGTGAAGCCAAGGTGTACACCGGGTGTCTGTTTCCGTGACGACATGTGTATAGAAACAGCAGAAGGTGTTGAATGTGGACCATGTCCTGATGGATACACTGGAGATGGTTTTAACTGTGATGATGTCGACGAGGTAAAGCTCAATATCGCTGTGTGTGTGTGTGTGTGTGTGTGTGTGTGTGTGTGTGTGTGTGTGTGTGTGTGTGTGTGTGTGTGTGTGTGTGTGTGTGTGTGTGTGTGTGTCCTCATGACAGTCAATATAAATTTACGACCTGTGGTGTAAGGGCAAACTGTCGACATCCTTTCGAGTATTTTATGGCTACTACTTGGGCTGCTGGTTTATGAGATTATAGCTAGGGTAAAGACAGATAAATGTTTTGAGTGTATCTATTTGGCATAGCAGCAAGTTCATATTAGTGGTTTTGGATCCCGATGAAAAACAGTGTGAATTAACAGGCTGCGATTCAGGAGAACACTCAAATACACCTTGATGTCACTGAATAATGGTGGCTCCAGAATTGATCCATAAATGACTTTTTTGACGATCTGTTTATAGGTGAAAGAAATGCATCTCACTGTATTTTTCACCATTTTCAGCATATACAGACTGAATGGCAGTGGGTCCATCAAACTGGAACATGAGAAGCAAAGATATTTCACACAGGCTAATGTTCTATAATTTAGACTATGACCAAAAAAAGCAGGTAAAGGTAGAACTTTCTAAAACAAGATGGAGAACCTTATAAGGATGACAATACAAGATTGTGTGTTTGCCTGTCTGTCTTTTCTGTTTGCACTGACCTCTTTTCTGAGGACTGGGCCCTTTAGCATTCTCTTTCTTGCATGAGCAATGTCATCAGACCTAAAAGCTTTTGGGGAGAAGCCCTTTGAGAACCACATACATTTTGCAGCTCAACAGAGTTCATGTCCTTTCTGCAGTGTCAGTTTAACCCCTGCTTTCCTGGAGTGCGCTGCGTCAACACTGCCCCAGGCTTCCGCTGTGACGCCTGTCCGCTGGGCTACACCGGCCTGCCAGTGGAGGGTGTGGGCATAGTGTACGCTCAGACCAATAAACAGGTAAGACAGTGGATGCATCATGAAGGAAACAGAATATTATTATCAGTGTATATCAAAAAAGACACGCACATATACACAAAAATGGACTTAAATGTAGTCTGAATCCAGCAGCAGATTGCAATATGTTGTTGATCTTACCATAAAATGATTTATTTAAGCATTTAAACAATAAAGGAGGGTTCTCACTTCAAAAGAGCAAAGAGCAAAAAAGTTCAATCAATAAATGTGCCAACACAAGTGACTTTTACTTTAGGTGTTTAAAAAGGTTTGCACAAACCTATGGGGGTTTTCACTGGAGTCCAGTCAGCCAGTAGATCAGGTCTGTCAAGCTCATTAGATATCATGTGCTGCATAGAACCCACTTTGACCTCAAGAGGGCCGGGCCGTTGAGTCCCTGAGATATCTTAATGTAAGAAAAAGGGCAATTTCAGTGGTAAATCTCAGTTTTTCTACCTGAAATGCAGCTGTAGTGAATGAAAGAAATCTATTGGCACAAGTAATTGTTTATTAATTACTTAATTACTTTAGTGTTGTGTAAATGGCCACGGGCACGGTCTTTATCAGTAGGAAAAATTGCATTACTTTTACAAATGAGTTAAAACTCCAGAGTTTTACCCAACTTCACTTTTTTCCAACACCATACAGTGGGTCGGTTTGTCTTCTCCGGGCCAATTCTGGCCCCTGTGCCTTATGTTTGACAAACTTGGTCGAGAGCAATGAAGACACCAAATTTAAAACATGAAGAAAACATAACTTTTCCACCTCGTTGGACTGCTTTCATTATCTCCATCATGTCACACAGGATTAGCCACACTAAATGTTTATCTTGATGCACCAGATCCTGATTGGCGGGAACAGATGGATATCGTTTTTTTAATTTGCTGATTTACGTTCTACTTCCATGCTTATTTATTGCTCCGAATTTGTAAATATGACCTGCAGTCTGCAGCGTGTTATTTACCCTTTTAATGCATTTTAGATTCCTACAAAATAAACACCTAAAATACCCGGTGTGCATAAATTACTCCCACTCTAATTTGTGCTCTAATACTGTAAGTATTATAAAGCACAGCTTCAGCTGTTTCGGGGCTTTAGAGGATTTATATGGCATCCTTTGTTTTGTTTTGGGGCGTATTTTTTACACTTATTTTTGGAGCAATTAAATCTGAACAAGTTGTTACAGTCTGCTCATTTTTTTACAATCCAGGTCTGCGATGACATCGATGAATGCAAAGGACCTGACAATGGAGGCTGTACTGCAAACTCGAACTGCCACAACTCTGCGGTAAGAACACCGTTGATGTATTGTATGACCATTACTACAGGTCTTTATTGCTACTCAAAGATGCTCATGTGCAGTTGTGATAATTCCCGCACAGGGCTCCTATCACTGTGGTAGCTGTAAGTCAGGATTCACAGGAGATCAGGTGAAGGGCTGTAAGCCGGAGATCAGCTGTGGCAACAGCCTGACCAACCCCTGTGATGTCAACGCTCAGTGTATTGTAGAAAGAGACGGATCCATCTCTTGTCAGGTAATATTCTTCATCACTCAAATGCTTATGTGCAGTATATGAATGAGTTTGTAAGAAGCTTCATTTGTCTTGTCAGTGTGGAATTGGCTGGGCTGGAAATGGATACCTGTGTGGAAAGGATACGGACATTGATGGATATCCAGATGAGAAACTCAAATGCAAAGATCCAAACTGCAGAAAGGTAACCATGGTGCAAGTTGTCAAGATTAGCAGCTTTGCTGTGGCAGGTATATCTTTATTTAATCATCATACTGTCACATGTCTTTGCAGGATAACTGTGTCTTTGTTCCTAACTCTGGTCAAGAGGATGCCGACAGAGATGGTTATGGAGATGCCTGTGATGAAGATGCAGATGGCGATGGTATTCCAAACGAACAGGTCGGTGGCTATCTCGCAACAAATGCCTCTAAAACATATTATACCTAAAGATTCTCATTTTTGTTTGCCTTGCTAATTTTCCTAGATTGATTAAGCTTGTAAAAGTACTAATACCTCCTATGTGTATGTGCACTAAAATGACTGCTGCTCCTGGCAGACGGTTATTTTACGACTGTAAAGTGGGCAAAGGGGCTAGCCTAGCTCTGTCCAAAGATTACAAAATCCACTTGCCGCTGTTTTCCAAATTCACCTATTAACATATCATATCCACAGACACCACATTTATGCACAGAAATGTGGATGTAGCAACTTTGAGGTCACCCACTGGCTACCTTTACAAAGCCACAAGTTTGGTGTGGATACAACCATTTGCTGACATCAGGGGAATCGCTTGCTATTTAGATTAGCAAGATGCATTGGGATGCTAATGCTGGCTTACGAAAAAGACTTAAAGCAAATTAAACTGCCTGGAGAAACTGAACATCCGATATTTAGAGTGTGTTTAATTACCATCAAACAAAGCCAAAATCCTTTATAAAGTATACCTTTAACTCTTAAAGAGGAACTGCAAATTTTTATACTTAAGGGACAAAAGTTGCTGTTTGCTATGGGCAGAAATATGAGCCAAGTGGCACTGAATTCCCCCTCACCCCATACTACTGGGAGTGCAGAATTATTAGGTAAGTTGTATTTTTGAGGAATAATTTTATTATTGAACAACAACCATGTTCTCAATGAACCCAAAAAACTCATTAATATCAAAGCTGAATGTTTTTGG
>NW_005187403.1:6305582-6313598 GCF_000239375.1 Pundamilia nyererei | reverse complement strand
TAGGCTTTCGAGCCTATACAGCTTGGAGTAAGACAACATGCATGAAGAGGATGATGTGGACAAAATACTCATTTGCCTAATAATTCTGCACTCCCTGTAGTACATGTCCATGCTAGGTTATTGTTTCTGGCTTTTTTCTGCTGTTGGCAAAATTACATGCTTAATGACACTGAGAAAAGTTAAAAGTGTGGGCAGTAGATGTCATTTATATGACCAAAAACTGTTTTGTTTTTAGTTCACTTCCAGGTGGTTGCAAAGCAACATGATGATTTTAACTGATATCCCTAACAATACGAATCGGGGGCTAAGATGTACCTATGTGCTAAGCTTGGCTACTCCTAATCATGTTGACAGTACAGGCAGCCAAAGAAACAAACAAAAGATTTCATGTTTTATAATAAGATGCACAGTGATATCAATCTCATAAAAATCGAAAAGGTTTCAGCCCTGAAGCATACAGAGGCTTACGCTTTACCCACCATATTACCCACTCACATGACTGATAAATGAATATGTGCACACGCTCCTTCTTCCTCAGGACAACTGCAGGTTAAAAGCCAATGTGGACCAGAGGAACAGCGACAAGGACAGCCACGGCGACGCCTGTGATAACTGCCGCCTGGTGGAGAACCCCGACCAGAGGGACACTGACGGTGATGGCAAAGGGGACGCCTGTGATGATGACATGGATGGAGATGGTGAGGAGAGAAATGACATCACTGATGCTGACGCTCTTGTTATATAATCAACATCACTGGAGGCTTTTGCTGTTATGACTTCTTACCCTGCACTCCCTTTTATGATTCCACTGCTGTGGTCTCGTAGTGAATTACTCACACCGATGCATGCAACTTTTATAGTTAGTTACACATCCCTTTGTTGTTTAAATGCATCACTTTATATTAGGATAGATTTTGTATGCCAGCTCAGGCTGAATAAACAACACCGTAAAGAAAAAAATAAATGATGAAAGCCGATAGCAGGCTGACCCCAAAGCGAGTACAACCTTTGATCACTCAGCAGCGTGATTATACCTCATGAAGCCCCCACAGGACAAGAAGATAGTTCTTCCTTCCACTGCTGCTGCTTGACCTTTATGCATTAGTAGTGCTGCTACTGCCTCCCTGTGATGAAGTAAAATACCATCTGAATGCAGGTTCTCCGGAACAACATAGAAAATGCAACAGTGCACCCTAGTGGTGATATTAGAAAGATCAGCTTATAAAATCATTTCTTTAGTGAGACAGCAGCATAAATCTGTTGCTCGTGTTTCATGATAAAGATGACTCTGTCAGTAATACAGCTTGCTTTCCACAGGTATGCTGCTGTGATTATATTACAAAGAATACTGCTGATTATTTCCTGGAAAATAGTGACCCAAACTCATATCTGTCTTTTAAAGCAAGGTATTCAGTCCACTGCCGCAGAAAGCAAACAAATGCACATCTTTACAGCTGACATGCAGGATTTACAGTCTTTGTTGACTTAACTGACTGCTCATCAAATTCTTTGCACATTTATATATTTTATAAACCCACTTGGTGGCAGTTTGAGTGTTAAATGAGTGTCACCTGATCGATGTGCAGGTCTGAAGAACTTCCTGGATAATTGCCAGCGTGTCCAGAACAGAGACCAGCTGGACCGGGATGGAGACGGGGTGGGAGACGCTTGTGACAGCTGCCCCGACATCCCCAACCCAAATCAGGTCAGTCATACAGGTGGATGTATGACGGTCATGTAAATTAACTAAATACACTGACATAAGGATAGTTTATTTGATTTTGCTCGTAGTATTTAGCGTTTGATTCACTAGATTTATCTAACCACTATAGTTATGAGTGAGATATGAGATTTCAAATTCAACATCTTATGAAATACAAAAATATACTATCAACACACTGTTGAAGTGCTTCAAACATTCTGTGCTCCGTAAAAAAACACTAACAGTTTCTTTGAAATAAAAGGAAAAATTATCTAATGATCAGAGAAAAGTCAGATAAATGCAGTTTGTTCTATAGTTTGCAGTTCTAATATGTCATTCAAAAGGTCCATATTACTGCTGAACGAAGCTGTTTGCACTGTGCTTTTACCTTTACAAAAATAAGATCTTAACTGAAGGATTAAAGTTGTATTTTCACACTTGTCTCATTGCTGTCTGCTCTCTCTTCAGTCTGATGTTGATAATGACTTGGTTGGGGATTCCTGTGATACAAACCAAGACAGGTGATAACACTATCTCGATATCTACAGTACCAGTATAGCTTTTATTCATTTATTTCAATTTAACTCATGTCACTGCGTCGCTTCCTGTGTAGTGATGGCGATGGTCACCAGGATACCAAGGATAACTGCCCACTCGTGATCAATAGCTCTCAGCTGGACACTGACAAAGACGGGCTGGGTGACGAATGCGATGACGATGATGACAACGACGGGATACCGGATGTTTTACCACCGGGTCCAGACAACTGCCGGCTGGTACCAAATCCTGATCAGATTGATGATAACAGTGAGTTTCAGATTGTCCCCTAATAATTAAAAAAATTGGTTTTTTGGGGTTTTTCGTTTTTTTTTTTTGGGCGTTTGGCTAAAAAGCAGATTGATGCTGAAAGATTAATGGTCATAATTTCGGGAGAACGTCTCTCTTCCCGCTGCACTGTTACTGACATTATTTATTTCACACCCACGCGGATCAAGCAGTAGCAACCTTGGGCAGATTAAGTGGCAATTTTTGCGAGGAGAAAAAAAAAGCGCAATTTTTGCGAGCCTAAACTCATTCGCCAATTTTATGACTCGCTGTGACATTACTTGTGTGAAAATGGATTCTGAAACTAATGGGAGTGGAGTGTCAATTCAAATAAAGAGGGGCAAGGCCATTTTTTCCCAGCAGTCAGAGTTCAGCGAGGCAGAGTTGACAGACCATTACTTACATTATTACAACACACAACTTTTTCTTGTGTAGCCAGTTGTGGTAGTAGCACAGTTTTAATAGCCTAACAAAACTCAAAAGTCAGATATTTGCTTTTATTTAATAATCAGTGCCCTTTTAAATGTCATGTGTCCAAAGCTGTACTGTTAGACAAATGTATTTTTGCCAGCTAATATGTAGCATCTAGACCTATGAATTAAGAAATGGTATTGCTCCCTTTGATTTAGATTCGTTTTTTTTTCTTTTGAAGTTTATCGCACAGAGGGTTTTGTTTTTTGTAACTGCCATCCAGGGCTATTGCTGTCCCCTGTTGAGCAGAGACCAGAAAGCACGTAGCCTGTGTCGTGATTAAGGTTTCTTTCGTTTGTGTGTTGTCTGGTGGTTAGTTGCTGTTTGCTCCACACAACAAAGTGATTCATTCTTTCTGCCCTCACAGATTTTGTTTCCCCCTCGCTGTCATTCAGGGTCCTTTGATGTGTGGCACTCTCATAATTCCCACCAACTACATAAAAGCAAAGTGGTTCCCTTTGACATTGTAATCTTTTTTCTAGATTTCTACTCAATCGTGCACTCTGTGAGCCTGTACAAACTACTGTTACTGAAAGGTAGCAGTCCATTCGTAACATTATGTGTGGTTCAACATTACAGAATAATGTATGGTTATCACAAAATCCCAGTTGCAAACGTGGACGGCTTATGTTTGTGTCTTGGTACAGCATTTAGGAAGAATCAGACACATTCAGAGCTGATTAAAGACTCAGCGAGAAGCCATATCAGTATATGTCTGTCGTACTGGAGGGTGTGGACTGCAGTGAGCTTCACTAAAAGGTCTTAATTTTTCAGCAATTTTTTAAAAACTGTGTGACAACATTTAGTGCATCAATTCATCCATTTTCATGTGCTTATCTGGGACCGGGTTGCAGGGGCAACAGCCTATTCGGAGCAACCCAGTCCTCCCTCTCCCCAGCCACCTCCTACAGCTTATCCAGGGGCAAACTGAGGTGTTCCCAGGCCAGCCAAAAAATATAATCGCTCCAGCGTGTCCCCGTGATCTTTCACGGGGCCTTCTCCCTGGTGGTGCCCAAGAGACATCCTTGTCAGATACTAAAACCTTTCAGTGTTTAGTAGTGGCTCCACTCTGAGCCCTTGCTTGAATGAATGAATGAATGAATTACTAGCCCCATCTCAGGTGCCCTTCAGAGAAAGCTCATTCTTGTCAGTCATTATCCATTCAGATTCAGGAAAGGAGAAGTTAATGGACCAGGTCACCCTACCCGGGGCAGGGTTACCGTGGCCCCACCCTGGACCCTGGCCTGTGGAGGGAGCTTGAAGGAGAGTGGCTGGTGGCTGGCCCTTAGCTCATATGGATTAAGCATAGGCCTGCCCTCCACCACCCACAGGAGTCACTAAAGGGGTCGGGTGAAACGCATCGAGCAGAGGCCCTGGCGGTCTATCCCCGGCTATCAAGGCTGGCTATTGTGTAGTGACAAAGTACAGTACTTGAGATCATTTATCCAATGAGGTTGCACAGCTTCTGAGATATTTTGATCATACACTATTGTGTTTCCAAAGTAAATTAAAGATTTGAAACTACTCATGCACCAAATTTTTAACTGTACTTTTTAACTTTTCAGGTGACGGTGTTGGAGATATTTGTGAGTCTGACTTTGACCAGGACAAAGTGATAGACAGGATTGATAATTGTCCTGAAAATGCCGAGATTACCTTGACTGACTTCAGGGCCTATCAGACTGTTGTGCTGGACCCCGAGGGCGATGCCCAGATTGACCCCAACTGGGTTGTTTTGAACCAGGTATGAACATTATTATCACTGATCATTCAAATTTATCCATCATAGGCAGATATTTTTATATACACATGCTTGACTTTACTTGACTTTTGTGATTTCCCCAAGTGTTTTGTTGTCCAGCTTTGCTGTTTTGGTTCACTCTTACCACTCTCCTTGAATAGATTTCTGGCCCAGCAGGCAGCCTTTTATTGCCAAAAAACTCTAAAAACCCACGCTACACTACATGTTGAGACACACTTAGTCGGTAGCTGATGAACGGTTGGTGCATTTAGCAGCTAATGTTCAGCAGATGTTGCCCTCGGGAGCTGGAAGAACAGAAAAATTACGCTGAAAGCAGGGTGCTGATCTGTATTCAGTTTGTGGCCAGAAACTGAAAAAAAAATCAGAGCTGCTAAATGTGTATATAGGGCACTTGCCAGATCAACTTGAAAGGTCGTGTTGTTCACAGTGTGTTAAAAAAAAGAAAAGAAAAAAAAGAGTCACGGCAGCTTTAATTCATGGCCTAAAAAAAGTACGTGTGCAAGCACATTTTCATAAACCTGAAATGCAAATACAAGCTTTTGAAATTAAAAGTTTCACGGTGCATCATTCATCATTAAAAACATCTCTTCCTTATCAGGGAATGGAAATCGTTCAGACCATGAATAGTGATCCTGGACTTGCTGTCGGTAAGGTGTATTTAGCTTTTTTACCTGAATATCACTTTTAGTGTCGTGTGCAAGAAACTACTCGTCGTATCTAATGCGCTAATTACTCTTTCTGATGTCAGGTTACACGGCTTTCAGCGGCGTGGACTTTGAGGGGACTTTTCACGTGAATACAGTCACTGATGATGACTACGCTGGCTTCATCTTTGGTTACCAGGACTCATCCTCCTTCTACGTGGTGATGTGGAAGCAGACTGAACAGACCTACTGGCAGGCAACCCCCTTCAGAGCCGTGGCCGAGCCCGGCATACAGCTGAAGGTGAGAGGGCGAGTCATCTCACTTTAGTTTTACTCACTCGACCTGTTTTACACATTCTTGTTTTCCTTCTGCTTCTACAATCGCCTTACTTGTCTCTGCTTCTGCGTTAGGCTGTGAAGTCTAGATCAGGCCCCGGCGAGCATTTGAGAAACTCACTGTGGCACACGGGAGACACCACCGACCAAGTGCGCCTGCTGTGGAAGGACCCGAGAAATGTGGGCTGGAAGGATAAGGTGTCCTATCGCTGGTACCTGCAGCACCGCCCACAGGTTGGATACATCAGGTATTATAAAATTCTTACGGCTTCCTAAATTTTCTTGCCAAGAGCAAGATGAGACGGTCAGCATTGTGTGTAGGTGCAAACTGTATGTTCAGCCATTGGAAAGCCAGGCTGGCTGTTTCTTAGTCTTAATAGTTGTAATTTAATAACTAAGGTAAAAATCCCTTGTTGTGCTTTGTGCAGAGCCCGCTTTTACGAAGGAACTGAGCTGGTTGCAGACTCCGGCGTGACCATCGACACGACCATGAGAGGAGGACGACTTGGCGTGTTCTGTTTCTCGCAGGAAAACATTATCTGGTCCAATCTGAAATACCGCTGCAATGGTAAGGAAATCAAACGTTGCAACATAATTTACAAATGGGATAACAATGCTAGAAAACTGTCAGTAGCTCCATCCTAATTTGGTGTTTAGTGCAGGTAATTAGCAGAAAACTATGCTAATATGCTGATCAACATTTTACTAAAGGGCTTTCTCAGCCTCACGGAATGTGCAGCATCTTGCTGCATGACCTCTGAGACTAGTTGTCTGCAACAGCTTCATATTCCATCTTGTTACATAAAGACTGCAGCTGTGAAGAGAATTAGTTTGACCTCACTGCATATGAGATTTTAAGCTTGTCTCATAACGCCTAACTTGTCACTTCCGCAGACACCATCCCGGAGGATTTCCAGGAGTTCAGCACTCAGCATGGCGTCGACTCGCTCTAAAGCCAACGCGGAAAAAAATACCACTGCAGAGCTACGAGGAATGCATCAGTGTGTACGTGCGAGTGTGCGCACGTTTGTGTGTGCGTGTGTGGATGCCTGTGTCTGTGTTTTGATGTTTATGGCTTTTGTGCATACATGGCCACAATCTTTGTACTGTGTGTGTATTTTCTCATGCTGTCTCATTTCTCTTAAATGTCTCTCTCTCTTTTTGTTTGATGGTCATTTTCTCAAAGACACGAGCTGAGCTTTTAGGTTTAATGGATTTTATCAAATACATTGCAATATGCCCCCTTAGAAATCCTGCATATTTGATTTTTACCCTTTTGTATCTCTCTGTAAAACATAATCCTTTTCAAAGTTTCCTCATGCAAAAAGTTACAAACTGACATGCTGAAGAGTCTCTGGTGTAGCTGTCAATGTGCATTTGATGCATTTGATCTCCTGCACATTTATTTTAGTTATTTTACCCAAACTTCATTTTTTGCGTCCATATTCAGAAAATTCAAGTGTCTTTTATTTTGTCTTCTACTCTATACTCTTCTTCTCTTCCTCTTAGTGCCTTACTCGTGGTTAAATCATCTTGTAAGCTGAATCCTTACAAAAAAATGTAGCATAAGACACCATAGCGCTGCATACAGTTTTATTCGTTTTGTTTCCCCTATACTTGGAGTTGTTCTTTTATTATGATTTTTTCATAATAAATTCTACATTTTCCCAGGAAATAAAGTGAGATGTTATCATATAATAATTTTTACTACTACGCAGAAGTCATATTTGAACGCTTTTTGGGATATACAGTGCTTAGCAGATTTCTTAGACCACCTGTCATAAAAACCAAACTAAAAAACACGTCTTTACATTTATTGGCATGTAAGGAATTAAATTCACCTTTTTATACCCAAATTTAGCTGGTACATTTTCTTGTCAGAAATGGAAGTAAATAACTGTCAAAAGAAAAAGAAAAAAACAAGCTTTGCTGGGTTTTTTTTCACCTTTTCTTGTATTTCAATCAATTTGAAAATTCATAGATAATAAGACTAATTGTATTTTAGCATTTAAAATATAATTTCATCATTTGGATTAACCGTTAAAGAAATATAAAAATAATTTTGGTAATTTCCAGTACTATTAATATAGGACAGCTAGGTGGTGGGTCGTTGTGTTTGTGGGGTCAATTTTTTCTTTATGTTTTGTTTTTTATAATAGCTACCAGAAAATGGGCTGATCATGTTTCTGGTCTCGCTCACTCTAGAAGGCCAGTTTAGTTTTACATGGTTTTCTCTTTCTATTATTTGAACCTTGAGATTTTGATCATTTCACTTA
>NW_005187403.1:6299532-6304697 GCF_000239375.1 Pundamilia nyererei | reverse complement strand
TGTGTGTGTGTGTGTGTGTGTGTGTGTGTGTGTGTGTGTGTGTAAACTCAAACAGTGAAAACAACACAAAGTAATAATGAAAAATCAGCACAGTGTTTTTGAAGATAATAGCCTTGTTGTCTGAAATACCTACAGACACATTCTTTGTTTGATGGCTGTTACAGAGAAAAGTTATTGATCAGTTTCCTTCTGAGCGCCTGGCTTTTTGGTTTGCAGTTTGAAAACTTACTGTGGAATCGTGTTGAGTAGTTTCCATATTTGTTGCCTGTTTGAAAATTGCTATTGTAGCAGGGAGGAAAAGAGGTTACCAGCAGAGCTGAAGAGATCAAGGGGTTCAGTACAAGCTGCACAGCATAAAGACACCCGGGCTTTCATTGCTGAGAATTGTGACCGAAGATGTTGACGATAGAACAGTGGGAAGCTCTTTGGAAAATCGGCTTTGATCACTCCTTCAAAATGAATAAATAAGGCAGGTGGGGGAGAGGAAACTCCATGGCAAAGTGGCAGCCAGGTTTCGATTTCAGCTCGCACGTCTCTGCTGGAGTTGTCTCCACCTCAGGGGGCATGAGAGAATCATTCACTGATTTATATGGTGCACGGGGAGATGTTGACTTGTCTGTAATTTGTGATGAAGCAGAGAGCGGATGACAAAACCTGATAACATCAATGTCTGTGCTGTGCCACACAACACCTATTTAATGAACATACCGACAGGGGGCGGGGGGTTCTTTGTAACTTAATTTTGTAACACAACAAACAAGAAGCTGATGCTGGTAACAAACCAAGAGTCTTTAACCGTGCTGGCAGCTCTGTGAGGCTGCACAGCGGTGCTTTGAACTAGTGTTGCTGTCACCTTGAGATGTCACCATCAGCTGAACATTAAAACTCTGGGGATCACTGAAGATGTTGGAAGACATTGGCCGCAAATCGTTATCGTCCATATGAGATGTAGACGCTGTGTTTCGTTGAATATAAGAGTAATTCTCCCTGATGAGGGGATCACCGACGTCTGATCGCTTATCCTCTGTAGAGCGTAGATCTGGAGGTATTCACCAAAGGTACGAGCTCTGAATATCAATACTGAGGCAGTTGCTTATAGAAGCGGAGCTCCCCTCTCTGGAGAACTGCTGTCAGCTCACCTTAAAGTTCTTTCATGATAAAATTCTGCAAACTTGCCATTAAAATCACAGAATATGGTCTGATGTTATCATAATCTCAAAGATTGAGGTGCTGCTCAGTTAGTAACCCTGTCGAGGTTAAAGAATATATTGAGCAATGGCTATGAATGTTAAATAAAAGATTAATGTAGGCACTATGATGTTGAAGTGAAGCCCTGCTTTCAAGCTTTGAATGTTCTGCATGTATGTATGTATACTGCGTATATAACAAAGAGCATCCATACTGTATGGGTGGATCCCACAGGCAAAAATTTGTCTGATAATTGCATCACAAAGTGTGTAAAAATCTTTTTAGAGCATTTTTACTCATTCAAGTTTGCTGACTTGAAAGGAGGTGATGCAGTGCAGACAGCTAGTGGCCACTTATCTGTAAAAGTGGCCTTGCACTTTATGGTGAAAGCATTATTAAAGTTTAGTGGGTGTAGTTGTCACAAAGGGCTAAAACAACTATAGAAAGAAATGTTGTTGTTTGTAAAGAGCTATTATTTCTGCTGTAATATTTCAAACTGTGGTTTTTGGCAGTTCCTGCATCTTATGTTTACTTCTAGACAGATATTGTCATCAGGAAAAACTCATTTAAAGATGCTCAACCTCATTGTGGTCCAAGCAGCACAGCGGTATGATGGTTAGCAATGTTGATGATGGTCAAAACCACTGGCCAGCAAGGGTCTTTCTGTGTGGGGTGGTTGTATGGATTCACTCCAGGGACTCCTGGCTCACTCCCACAATCCAAAAGCATGCATTGGTTAGGTTAACTGGCACTTCTATTCAGTATTAGCCCTGCAATAGATTGGTGACCTGTCCAGGGTGCACTCTGCCTGCGCTGGATGAAGATGGATGGACAGAACGCGGTGGTCATAGAGGAAAGGTCAGGGAAACACTGTCAGAGGTCTCTTCCTGTTTAATAGGGAGTTCTTCCTTCCCACAGTCACGAAGCGGGGCATTGAGGCTTTCTCTCTAATACTGCAGGGTAATTACCTTTCAATACAAAGACAACCTTTGTCGTCAACTGGCGCTATATATAACCAAAACTTGGTTGAACTCCAGGCTTTATCTTCTTTTGACAATGTCTCTACAAACTCTTATACAATTCAACCTGTAGCTGCTATAACCTGTAGTGTGTACATAATCCAGTTAATGATCTGTATGAACAAGCATGCACTACAACAAAAACAGCAAAAAAACACCCCCAAAAACCTTCAAAGGAAGAAAGTCCAGCTGGTTCCTTTTGCTTCCATCCTATTGGGCTTTTTACAGGGAACATGTAATGTTATACTAATAGAAGTATGGATATGCAATAGATTTCAGCAAGGAGTTAATTTTGAGTGTGAATAATTATGACTGATGGTGACTCATAGTACTACTAATAAAACTGAAGTCAGTTTATCACAGTTTATCATCTATCACTAGATGGGCTATAATAATCCAGGTGCTAGACCGCATCATTTAAAAGGTAGCCCTAGACACATTTCTCATCAGACCTCTCAGTTGGCTCCTAACTGTGGTTAACCTCATCCTACAGAACACTGGAGCGCTCTGAATGGTCTTCTAGGTGTTCTAGTTCCCACTGGGTCTGGCTTCTTTGCTGGGACTAAAGAGACCCAATGGCTTCTACTTATCTGTAATAAACCTTCTTTGAGTTCATCGTGAAAATAGGGAGAGAAAAAACACCTTTTCCTCCAAACACAAAGTCATTATCACTGTCTTTTCCCCTTATATTCCCTGGGCCTACACTTCTGTTGACTTTTACATGTGTACTTTACACAGTTTCTCATTTAGCTGCATCTCACTAATTTTGGCTATATTTGTCACATTCAGCTCAGGGAGACGTCAGTGGGATTATATGCCTACAACGGAGCATAGTGATGGCCATGTTCTCTGCCTAAAGACACTGGCACTGGTGGCTTTTCATGTCAAATGTTTTTATGTCCATGTTGCAGTAAGTGTTCTCCTCCAGAAATTAATTTGCTGCATCCTGTAAATGGGAAAGGCACCTTGTCAAATGTTAAAGACCAGTATAATAAGCTGCACTGTGAGCAGCTGATATACTCCGGTGCAATATGTTTGTCCTTTTTTTTTCTGAGTGTCTAAATTACGATGGTTTAAATGCATCTACCATAAAGCACCCTCAAAAAACCCTCAAGGGAAAAAGGGGTCAATTACATGGTTGTTATTTTCAGCTAAGTACAGCAGCGTTTGGCAGTGTGCTGCATCATTTAGTTTCACTGTCAGCTGTAAATGTGGCTCTTTGGATTATACGATTGCTAGCAGAAAGAGGTGTGGAAGCCACGAACACTACCTTTAGCTTACGCTGTGACACTGAGACACATACTGATGAGCGAGTGAACATGACTTTACATTTTACCATTTAAAAAAACTTTAATTGGGGCAATAAATGACAGTATGTTGCATTGTAAAGGGAGTGTTTTCAGGACACAGCCATAACTCTACAGTGGCAGCAATAACATGATGATTAGTAAGTCTCAGTCCTTAATCTCAATTTGCTGCAGACTGAAAAATATCAAAGTACTCGAGCCTTACTGTTTTTCTAAAGTCGTAATAGAGTGATTTAGAGGTTTTGGACAACATGTTTTTTAATTTTAGAGCAGCTTTGCCCATCAATTTTCCAGTGCAAATGAAAGCTCCTGCTGGCTGAATTTTTCAGCTTGTCAATTGGATGGTTAAAAATAATGGTCTCTGATGTGTTTGGTGAGCGCCTGACTTTTGCATAGAACTACCACGCTGTTGCCTTTCTGTTTGTTCTTTTCAAAAGCTGTGAAAGCGCAATATCCAGCAGGGAATCTGCTCATCTGGCTCTCTTTGATTGGACATTTGCCCCATAAATAATAACAAATATAATGTCACCCTGTAGCGATTCCAAGTTTCCTCTTAATTCATTTCCTGCCCAGTAGTTGTCAGTGCTTTGCCCTCAGTTGCTAACAAATGAGATCCTTCCATCTAATTTTGTGGATGTGGCTGCACATTGCAGCTACATGAGCTACTCACACAGATAATCTTACAGAGTGCATAAGATATGCAAAAAACATCATGTTTCTGGTCCACTAGCTATGAATATCTAAACGGTGGTTTTTGGGGGGGTTTTAGACATTTTTCTATCAGCGCCATTAAAAAAACAGTGCTAACTGTTTAAAATGTAAATAAACGGAGGCTGTCATTTTGCAGCTATTCTTGTCAGTGCCAGTTGGTGCTGGCCAGGTGTACGGCTGTGACAGTCCTTGGACAGGAGGTCTCATCCTTCTGTCCCTGCTGCTCTGCTTACCAGCTATTTGTTTTCATGCCACGTTTGGGCTCTGCTGCTGGCATGTTTGCTGCTGAAAGTCTCAAAACAATTTGCATAGAAATATGCATAATGTCTGAGCCTCAAGAATGACCTCTGGCTTCTTTAAATGGCACAGTGGAATGTTTTCTTAAATAATGCAGACGTTCAGTTTTCAGATTCATGCAGTTGCTTGTTATTTGTGTAATACTTCACACAAATGGGGGGATTAAAGTGTTTTTCACTGATGTGTGGTGGATGGCTTGCTCTGGCCTGCTCCTCAAAGGGATATTTACACAAGGCTGTGGGGATGTAATATAGTGCACTATCCTCCAGTGCCATTGGGGGTGTCTTCCTCTGGTTCTGCTGTTTGGTGAAAATCATAAACTTTTCTGCACACATACACACAGATGATTGCAGCAACCTCAAATCTGATGTCTGCAGTAGCTCAGAAACTTTCCTCCCAAGTCTGCAAACATCATCTCCACGTGCTCATCATGTGTCACGCTCTCCTCTCCTATGGCATCCCCTTTCAGCTTGCATTACCGGCCTGCACGTGGCCTTTCTGCCTGTCGACTCTCATCTCTCTCCTCATTTCCTCTGAGATTCCAGCAATCTGCAGACTGCCTCTGTCTGTGGTCTCCTACCCCGAGGTAAATCTCTGCTACCAGAGACAATTAAAGAAAGCTCAGCACAGTCAGCAGAAGAGC
>NW_005187403.1:6297478-6299406 GCF_000239375.1 Pundamilia nyererei | reverse complement strand
CCCCCCCCCGCTTTACATAACTAAATTTGTTATATAATTTGGCATTGTGCATGGTGACAAATGATGAATTTCTAAACAGCAAATATTTTCTTCTTCAGTATTCATTCTGCCCTGAAGAGGGCAGTACATTCCAATAAAAGGGTGTAACAACAGTGGATGTAAATCTAATCATACTGAGAGAACAGGCTGAGCACATCTGTGTGTGTGTGTGTGTGTGTGTGTGTGTGTGTGTGTGTGTGTGTGTGTGTGTGTGTGTGTGTGTGTGTGTGTTTTAGCTGTAGCATATTTTATTAAGCTTCACTTTGCAAACCACAACATTTGTCGTGCTGATTAGTTATGACTGCAGAGCAAAAAAATTAGGGGGGGGCTGGGCAGTCTTTCCTCGACAGCACAGTAGTGGCTGTTGGTAGAGGATATGTAGGGAAAATGCAGAAGTGTTTTCAGCTGTGCAAAAAATGAGCTGCAGGGGAGATTTCATAACCCCCCCCCCAGCAGAGAAACAAAAATAAAAACACCTCCCTCACTGCCAGACATAATCCATCTCCG
Organism: Pundamilia nyererei; assembly: GCF_000239375.1. Classification (NCBI taxonomy): domain Eukaryota; kingdom Metazoa; phylum Chordata; class Actinopteri; order Cichliformes; family Cichlidae; genus Pundamilia; species Pundamilia nyererei. The sequence continues at coordinate 6,298,860 of NW_005187403.1, read as the reverse complement.
CCTTCTGTACTCCACAATCTGTCTTAATGTTTTCTCTTATCATTTCCTCCCCATCTCTCTGATAAATTTTATAAGCCGCTTTCTTACTTCTTCCCTTTCTGCCCTTTTCTCTCTTTTTGCTCATCTCTGTTCAGACATCATCTGTCCTCATCTAGCTTTCTGTCCTCCACCAAAATGATTTTTCTATCTGGGTCACGGTCTGTATCTTTGTGTGCATTTCTGCCTGTATCTTTCTGTGTCCTTATTGCCATCTGTCTGTCTCTATCTGCTGCACTTGAAGGCGGATGGCTATAGTCTAGCCAGAACGACACATACGAGCCAGTCACACACCCAGACATGTGTGGGAGCTGCAGTCGGGGGGTAGGTGCGAGACGGGAGAAGGCGACAGAGTCGCAAATGAGAATGTCTCATTACTTTGCCTGGTGATAAAATATGGCTTGTTATGACTGTCTTTTTTTCAACTTAATATCTGATATGCATTCGCTAATGCTGCCCTCATTTGAACACAATACTCAAAAAGATCTCTGCTTAAACTCTTGGTGCATTACGTTACATAAGGAAACTTTCCCCAGCGGCCTGTAAGTACACCAGACCTCAGACAATAGATTTTTTTCGGTGGCCTTTTCAAGCAATGTCGATTCATCCGGTGACATTTGAAGGACAGGGTGGCGGTGTCATGATGTGAGATGAGGTTGGCGTCGCTTCCTCCCGTGTGCTCTCAGCAGTATGATTCACCTTTCTGCATCCCCTGCAGGCATCACCCAATACTCCCACAAAAATGAGACAGGGCTGAAGCATTAGCAAACAGTCGCCTGTATGAGTGCTGTGAAAAAAGAAAGAAAGAAAGAAATGAGTGAAAATAAAAAGTATTTGGCCACATCTCTCTCTACCAGCTGTCTACTATGCTGTCAGATAAGAATAGCATGTCTGGTACAGAAATGTAGGCCAAAGTCTTCCATAACTGTAGTTACATTATCCACTTGTACTTGTTTGGTACAAATACTGATGGTATCAGTTAAATATGCTGCATTTTTCCTGCTCTTTTAAGGGTGTTTTATTGAGCAGTGTTGCAGTTTCTTGATCTGCACGGCCTCGTTATATAATTATTAGCCTCTCTCTAAATAAGCTTGCATTCTTTATATACAGGAAAAGCTGTACAACTTTGAAAATAAAACTGCAGAAAATGCAGTTAAAGGTAAAAAAAATCTTGCACTCCATGGAGAAGATGCAACAGTATGTAAGCCACAGCTGTTAAATACATCAAGATGTACAACTAGAATATTACTCTTACGTGGGCAGGGCTCTAATAACATAGACATTAAGTACAAGTCAATTGAATGAATAGAAAGGACACAACAGGAGGCTGAGCACACAAAACGGGG
>NW_005187403.1:6294538-6297343 GCF_000239375.1 Pundamilia nyererei | reverse complement strand
GGGGTGTCGGCTCAGAGCTCAGTGGGTTCAGTGTCTGCTTTTGCTTCATCACCTTGTTTTGAACTGAAAGCATCATTACGAGTCGGCTGGTATTATGCTTTTGGAGGACAGAGTGTGTCTGCCATAAAGATGGTTTCTTAAGTAGTAGTGATTTACACCCACAACCCTCCTGTTCCTTTGCTCATTAGTGTCTAATCAGGCAAATCACATGGATTTGGGCTAGTCCGAACATTTTAGAAATTGCTAATCTCTTGTGATTTTTCCCTAACAAAGAATGGCCAAAAAAAAAGAAAACATATCATGCATCAGTTCTCTGGGTGAAAATGTCTCCTTGATGCCAGAAATCAGAGAAGGGTGGGCAAGACTGCTTCAGACTGACAGCATAATAGACAGCTGGTAGAGCGAGAAGCGGCTAAGATCGATAGGAAGGCAACAACATGTTAAATAAGCGCTTGTGGTTCAGGTGACGGCAATGTAGTTGTGTGGAGGATTGTTATGACCCAAGTCATCATTGTGCGTACTCTGTCCGCTCCTCCACACCTGGGGGTGGCGTTGTTCATTGTTTCTGTTGTGTTTTGATTATGTAAGCTCCAGGCGACAGCTGACCATTGGTTGGAGACTGAATGGTACTCGCTATAAATTGGTACCTGTCAGCACTGGCTGGGCACTGCCTACTTCCTGTTTCCAACAAGGCTGGGCTGTGTGTATAATTGCATAGTGTTGTGTGACCGAGAGTTCTGTGTCTAGAACAGCTTGATCTTTTTATGTACACTGTAAATATTGTAAATATCCTTCGTTAAAATAATGCACCTGGTAGATGCAGGGGTGGGAAGTCTTTTTCTTTTAATACATTTTCTCTTGTTTAGGTTACGTTAGTTGTGTTCCCTTTACCTAATGTTTTGTTGGTTTTTCTGGATGTGCTCACCCTGACATTTTCTACCGCTATAGAAAAAAATAAACTATTGTGTTTGGGCCTGCAGACCTTGCTGTAGTACTGATCCTTCCTTGGAAAGAGGGAGCATAACAGGGACATTTTCCTGACTCACTGTGGGCACCAGATGACAATTTTTCAAACTTCACAGCCTGCATGAGTATTGTTGCTGATCATGTCCATCCCTTTATAACCTCAGCACAGTACGCACATCTTCTGATGGATGCTTCTGGCAGAATAACACACCTAGTCATAAACTGGATTCTTGAACATAATGAGTTCGCTGTATTCAAATTGCCTCCACCATCACCAGATCTCAATCTAACAGAGCACGTTTGGAGAATTTTGGAACATTTGCATCATCGACAAATCTGCAGAAAATGTGTGATGGTATAATGTTGAAGAGTGTTTCTGGCATATTGTTGAATCTGTGCCTCAAAGAATTAAAGTGGTGTACCTAATGAGGTTTGCAGTGAGCTTATGGAAGCTCATGAAGTAATAGTAATTGATAGTATGAAATAGGTAGTTTAACCACTGCTTTAGTCTACTCAGACATGTTATATGTAATTTAAAGTTAACTTCATGTATTTGATTCCAAACAATAAAAAGTAGTACAGTATGTACTACTGCAGGGGGGGAGAAAAACAGCAGCCTGGACAAAGGAAGACGAGAGTGAACACTCAGTACAGCTACTACAAAACACGCGAACAACACCACAAAGAACACCAGGCTCCGTGTAAGCTGTCCGCCTTCTCACCACCTAACAATAACAGTGTTACTGCTGCTTGGTTCTTTAATTAGCATTATTTTCTCCGAGACTGACAGGCACCTTTGAATGTGTCTCTGTGAGAGAGACACAGAGTGTGAATGTGCGACAAACAGGACCAAACACACTGACTGTTCCCGTGGGCAGGAGTTATGAATGCTGGCTGTTCTGATTCACTCTCTCCTGCTCAGTCTGTGAATAGTATGGATGAGCTGCTATCTGTTGCATGACGCTCCTGGCTCAACATGTTCGAACCAAATTTGTCTGCTGCTTCCTGTGAGACGAAGGGAGAATCCTGAGGAAATTCCATCCTCCATTGGATGCCTGAAGCATCACGGAGGAGGAAGCACTGCCATGTATGTACGCTCCCTGTGACACCGACTCCATATCCATGACTGCAGTCTGCTCTGTGTGTGTCGTAATCTCATAGTATGTGTAGTACGATCCCAAAATAGAAACGCTAATTTGTTTTTTCTTCAATGGGAGTAAAAAAAACAAAAACTAAAAACAGATGACTTGCTGAATTTCATCAAAAGAGTGGCCTTTGTGTAGTAATCAGCACATGTCATCATGTGAATCATTCATCCAGGACCAGTAGAAGAGGGGCAGTCACTTCCTACCACAGATTTATGCTTAATGTAGTCATTACAACCAAAAATTGACTTCTAGGTGCTCAGTGGCACAGATACACAGAGAAAATGCCAGTGTGTCAGCCATGATGACATTTTTCAAAAGCAGCAGATTTGGCTACCTCTGATTCTGGATCATCCCAGCACCATTGTCTAGTTTAGTATCCACATTTTGCCACGATGTAACACATATTCATCACAGCCTACTATTATTACTATTCTCCTTCACTAGGAATAAGTTCAAATATGAGAACATGACCCGTTTGTCTGTTTGTTGGCAGTTACTAAATCATCGTCTTATGCTATGTTCCATTTACATGCTTATTAGAAAGCCACATCCTTCACTCAGACTAACTCAGATAACATGCTGTAAAGATGCAAGACAAAAACTGAGGATTCGTGACTGTCAATCCAAACTGTCTCGAGTGTGTTACATGAGCCCAGACTGCCAAGTTGGACGGTTTCTCGGGGGGGGGGGG
>NW_005187403.1:6243234-6294505 GCF_000239375.1 Pundamilia nyererei | reverse complement strand
GGGGGGCTGCTGTGGAGATGGCACGCTTTGTGTTTTTATAGTTTTGGGGATTTTTTGCTTTAGTTTTTTTTTGGCTGTGAATGCAAACTGGTGAGGGTCCAGGCTGGCTTGAGATGGAGTCTTTGATGTACTTGAGAACCAGCCTGTCGACACATTTCACCAGAATGGAGTGTGCGCCGCGGGCTAGCAGCCCTTTAGACTCTGCAGGCTTTCAGAGATGATTGTTGGCTTATTTGAAGCAAGTGGCAACACATTTAAGTGACAGCGATGTGTTGAAAATTTATGTAACACCAACAGCCAGCCAGGTTCAGGTAATATCTCAAATTTTCACAAGATATTTGAACACTTACAAGGGTTTTTTCTTTTTTAACACGTTCAGTTACATAACACTAAGCTGTCTTTTTCTTCTACAGCTGTTTGCTGCTAGCTGCCCAGTGCTTTACTTGCATAGGTTTGCATTTATTGACGACAGAATTATACACAACTGCACCTACTGTACGATCTTATCCGTTCAGTAAAGGCTACTAAAAACATCACAAGAGGGGGAATAGCATTGAAAGGAGGACAAATTGAAATCAATGGGAAAATCCAGCAACAGCAAACATGGTGGTTAAAGTAAATTCCAAGGGGGAGAAAAGGATTTCAAAACCTTATTTTAATTTGAGTTATCTTAGATAATCACAATCACTGCTAGGATAAGTGCTTGGTGGTGTTATGAAGATGGATATCTGCTGACAAGACTTACTTATAGAAGGATTTGGATACTATTCTGACCTTTTAATCAATCTCCATTAGCAGCTCTTTACAGTACAGAAAATCAGCTTTGGCTCTTGGTCCCGTGAACATCTAAATGTGGTTTTCTTTTGAATTATGGTCAATATATAAAATATGAGGAGTTTGGCATGTGACAGAGTGGAATCCAGAGCAACACAATAACTCCAACTAACTGTGATGCTGCCCCCAAAAATGATAATTTTGAATTCCGTCCTCTGCTGTTATACTACATTAGCTTGATATCTAAGTCAGGTTTTAGACACTTAGAATTTATACTACCTTTTTCCTGCCGCCCGACTGTATTATAACAGTTTCTATTAACTGTCTGATGAAAGATTTGAATTACATAACATAACAGACGTCTGATTAAAACTACCGTGTAAAGCAGCAGTCTAGTTAGTACCCCTGTCATGTTAAACAATGGTTTTGTCACTCCTTCTTATTTTCTTATTCATCTCACAAGCCCTCACATTTCTCTTGAAAGGATAAAAGACTAAAATACCAAACTCTGTGTGAACCATCATCTCCAACCAACTACAGTTGTTCAGATGATGCATCACTGATCCCTACATATACACACACTATACCCATCCATGTATCCCTCCTCTTCCTCTTATCTAACCCTATCCCAGCTGCCATAGGGTGAAAGGCAGGGTACACCATGGAGATGTAATCAATTTCTTGCAGGGCTAACACCGAGAGACAACAAGCATTCGCACTCACATTCACTGCTATGGCCAATGTAGAAGTACCAGTTAACCTACCCCCTCAAGCTGCATGTCTTTGGACAGTGGGAGGAAGCCTGATGGTCTCAACAAAGTCCAAAGAGTAAAAGTGGAATTTATGACAGACATCATGTGTCTGAAAACTGTTCATAACAAGGCGCTCCTTGAGGTGGTGCCATATTCGTTTCCTTTCAATAGCTGGGACCACATCTTTATTATCCTCATCTAGATTTGACAGTCGTAGATAGAGAATCATGTACTATTATCTACATAACAAAATAGTCACAATACATTTTAACTGGAATACATTCCCCCTGCAACTGAATGAGCATTGCCTTACAGTATAAGGTGCACTGTGATGGCTCATAATGTGAATTTAAAAGCAATGATATATAAATATGATGTATACATATAATTATTTTGAATCGATCTGAATCAAACTAGGTGTGAAGGACACGCCCTTTTACCTGAGGGCATCTTGCCTAATATGGGTATTATGGCATTATTAATATGTACTTCAGAAATGGCTATTCCTAAATTATTCTGCATACCCACCAACATAAAGACGATTTAGTCATTTTTGTTCCTCCCATCCACTGAAAAAATGTTTTTAATCTGTAAAAAGAACGACAAGGCGTGAGCTTAAATGCAAAAATGGCACTCGAGGACAGGGGCTCCATCACCCAGCAGGGTATGTTCTGTCTGGAGTTTGTCTGGGCAGACAGCACTTATGAGTTCTTTTTCATAACTGTGCCTGTTCTGTCTGTGGAAGGAGAAAAAAAAGAGGACTCGGTGTACCGAGTCGTGACTGCTCAAATCTGCCTTAAAGAACTCCGGAAACAAGTCTCGAGATGGAAAAGGGAGGCTGCAACATCCGCGTGATCATCGCCCGAGCGCCAATAGCTCTTCACCGAGAGCGCTGAGGACACCGGCATCCCCTGCCGCGCGTGAGGAAATGGGCGGGTCCGGGGAAAGCTCAGTCACACCGCGTGGGCGGATGGAGCGGCTAGTGGGAAAGGAGGGGGGAGCCGCCGCTCTGGTATTTAACGGAGAGCCGAGGAGAGCTCAGACAGCACGGAAAGCGAGCGGAGCAAGCGAGCGGAGCGATTTCAGCACCAGCCCCGAGGACAGCGACACACGTAGCACCACAGCTAAGTTTCCCATCATGGTTCTCATCTGGACCCAGTTCGGTGTGAAGCACAAAAATGGCAATGTCAAGTGCAAAGTGCGAGTTATGCACAGGGGGGACAGCTCCGGCTCCTCGTCTTCAGCGGTAAGTTTCGCATTTTTCGCGGGGAAGTTTCTGGGGCTGTTTGTCTTTAGCATGTATGAAGTGTGTAAAGCTGCACGGTGCTGACAGTTCGTATGAATGACACCGTATAATTAAACAGTGTGTATAGAACTGGCACATTACTGTTGTACCGGATTCATTCATATGTAAGAATTGCCGGCTCGCTTTCAGCCAATCGCTGCAGAGTATCTCAGTCGCTGAGGTGGGGAAGAGTCTTTTGCCTCTTATATGACTTTCCCCCATCACGTTGTGCTGTGCATGAGCCTATGAAATTCATGGATATGTGACCGCACATGCAGCAGCACGGAGATAAGGGTGTTTTCCCATTGAGACTCTGTTAGAGGTGGGGGGATTTTCTGCATATTAATAGATATTCTGCAGCAGTTTTTTGGAAGATATCTTGAGCATCAGCTACTCTGTTTAACATTCTAAGTGATAGAGGTTTGAATTTGCATGCTTATTCGCCACTGCTTGGCAACACTTGGGATACAAGGTTGGCGCAAGCTGATGTTTAAAAGGTGAAGAAAGGTTTTTAATGTGACATTTTTGTGTGTTTTCGCAGGAAAGCACCAGGTCAGAGCAGGACGTGCCCTGTCTGCCCATCAAACCCGCAGGCAAAGACTTCTACAAAGTCCTGGGCGTCTCCCCTGAATCCAATGAAGATGAAATCAAGAAAGCCTACAGGAAAATGGCCCTCAAGTTCCACCCAGACAAGAACAGCGATGCTGACGCGGAGGACAGGTTCAAAGAGATCGCAGAAGCCTATGAGATCCTGACTGACCCCAAAAAGAGAGGCATATACGACCAGTTTGGAGAGGAAGGTGAGGAAGGGCGAGAATCTGAAATTGTGATTGCTAGCATTTTAAATAGCTTCACTAGTAACTGCCATCTGAGTGATTAGTGTAGTGTGGGCGATTAGATTAACTATTCATGTCATCATCAAATGCTAAATATTGATGTGTGATGACTCCCACTCCTATAAAACAAGCTCAACATGTGAAATGTGACAGCTGTGAGGCTGATTAGCTATTGAGGGAGAAACAGAAGAGTTTTCTTGGTCTCTACAACATTTTAGAAAAGGTGGCATGAAGAGAACTTAGGGAACATTAAATTAGGAGACGTTCTGCAGCAATTTGACTTGAACCTGTTTTCTTTCCCCTTTTCAGGCCTTAAAAACGGAGGCAACATTTTCCGCAGCAATTTCCACGGCGACCCCCACTCCACCTTCTCCTCCTTCTTCAATGGCTCTGACCACTTCGACATCTTCTTTGGCAACGAAGAGGGCGACGACGACCTCTTCAACCCCTTCAGACGGTTCACCTTCAGCCACGTGAGCGGGTCTGCAGGCCCCGACGGTGGCCTGCGGAAAGGCCCGAGGCGCTTGCAGGGCGAAGTGGTGGTGCACGACCTGCTGGTGACCCTGGAGGAGGTGATGCAGGGCTGCACCAAGCATGTGAAGATTACCCGCAGCCGCCTCAACCCAGACGGCCGCACCTTGCGAACAGAAGAGAAGGTGCTGAATGTGGTGGTAAAGAAAGGCTGGAAATCGGGAACCAAGATCACCTTCCCCAGGGAGGGGGACGAGACCCCCAACAGCGCCCCCGCAGACATCACCTTCATTCTCAGGGACCAGGAGCATCCTCAGTACAAGAGAGAGGGCTCCAACCTCGTCTACACGGCCAAGATCACCCTTAAAGAGGTGAGTTTGGTGCATCGCCATCAGATACATTATGAAACATATGAGTGGCCTATACTCAGTTACACTTACACCTACTCAGATAAAGGCTAAGATCTATGCACCACTTCTTGTCCTTTATATAACCATTGAGTAACGTTCTTTCTTAAATGCCAGAGAAAATCGATTCCTGAAAAAAAACAGCAGTAATACATAAGATTGAAGGTCCAATCTCTGCCAAATGCAGGGAGGGAGGACAATATCTTTGATTGCAGTCTGAGGAACAGAACAGAGTGTTCTGTTATGGGCATCTGAACCCCTCAGCTTACAGCGGGCTGACAGACCCCCACAAACACAGAAACAGCAGTAAGCCTGCCAACGCCTCCGTTTACCTCATCAGCCCCTGCAGAGAGAGCGAGCAAGCAGGAGCTAAATTTAGCTCCCAATACTGACTGCCCCCACGAATTGCACTTCACCCTCCCTCACAACTACTATGCTGGCTGCAGACTTCTCTGCTTGTATAAGGCAGGCGCCTTTTTTTTTTTTTGGCTCACTCTGTCTCTGGCTCTCGCTTCCACCAGCCCACACACAGATTAGCAGGGTAGCAGTCACAGAGAATGACATTTCAAAGAGCTCCTCCATCTTCCTATGGCTCACTTCAGTCACTAAAACACTTAACGCCCACACTGAGCCAGTAAATGGAGCAGCGATTATAACATCTGTAACACCGGTCTGTTGCATAACGCAGAAAATAACACAGAGAATTGTTTCAGAAGGACAGACACCCCACATTTATCTCTTATGCAACTTGACACTTTTAGAGAAACTGGATTCCACTCGTAATTAGGCCACTCAAAAAAGAATTGTGAAACAGGTTAAGAGCTTCATGGGTCTGCAGGGCTAACTCTCTCTTTCTTCTCTTGTCTTCAGGCTCTCTGCGGCTGCACAGTAAACGTTCCAACGCTTGACAACCGGATGATGCCTCTGCCTTGCAGCGATGTCATCAAACCCGGTGCCGTCCGCCGGCTGAGGGGCGAAGGCCTTCCCCTGCCCAAAAGCCCATCCCAGCGAGGCGACTTGGTGGTTGAGTTCCAGGTGGCCTTCCCAGACAGAATCCCACCACAGTCCCGAGAGATCATCAAGCACAGCCTGGCACAGTGCTAGCCGGGTGACTCTTACCAGTTCTTACCAGTTCACAAACACAGCCTTGCCCGAGGTGCTATCACAACCAAATCACAACCTCTTATTGTGTTTGGAAGCGGCAAGCGGCGCATAAGCAAGTTGTAGATCACGTGCAACTTTGTGCGAGGAGATGACTTTCTGCGGGCGCTCGGCACGATGCACACCAACTTAGCAGTGCTGTGCGAGCAGTGAGTTGACAGCTGATTAATGGGGGTCTTTGGTATCTGAGGGCATCCATTGACTCGATAGCCTTTCTCTTGAATGAGTTATCTGTACTGTTATACTTGCAAACCTTTCGCAGGATATCAGTGTGCTATTCAAGTCTGTATAGACTTCCTTAAACCTCAATGGTAGAAACATGTAAGGGAAATAACACAACTTTAGTATTATTATTATTATTACTTCTACTACTGTCATCATTATAGTTATATGGTGTTCATATGACTGATCTTTTGCATTGATTTATTACAATAGCAAACATACTTGTCTACAAAGATCTACTTTGTGTACAAAATGCTGAAACACTGTCTCTAAAAGAGATTCATCTGTCAAATGTTCTATTGAATGATTTGAAATGTCTGTATATAATCTGCGATGAGCCACCTGCTGATGTATTATTATTATTGTTATTATTACTTGATATAGAGATGTTTGGAAGCATGAAAAATAAAGAAAAAGAACAATTTGACTTCTGTTTCCGCCTCACTATTGGATAAAAGTTTATTGTTTTCAAATCCTAAACTTACATAAGTGAACTCTCAGACATTTGCAGTCCACTAAATCACACTTCAGACCAGATTTGAAGTTGCTCAGCGATATAGCAGTCATCTTCTGCCATCTAGCGGCCAGTCCTAACATCATCCTGCACACAATAAGGCACACCTGTTGGTCTGTAATTTATGTGGCGGCCAACTGAGCGCTGCACAGTCCTGTCAAATAAAGCCAGTGCTCTGATAGCAGTGAGAGCGCATGCCTACAGTGATGGAGACAAGAATGATTAAGGACAACACTCATATTTGGAGGCTGCATACATTTGAGATGCAGGATGGCATCAGATAGAAAATACTGGCAAACAAAAAAAAGACAGTCCACATTGATTTAAGAGATCGAGCCACCTGTGTAAAGACAGACGACCTGTAATCTGAAGTTTTCCCAAATTCAGCCTCCATGTGTTTAGGAATGAAATGTCGCAAGTAAGTGAAACCACAGCATCCAGTCTGACTGAAGGGAACCCTGTGACGAGTCTGACCTTAGTCGTTCTCTTGCTCGTTCCCTGCGTGGTCGTTCTGCTTCTGCTGAACTGCCTCTTGCTGGGTTACAAGTTACTGATCCTGTCAAAGAAGAAAATCAGTCTGTGGCCAGAGCGCATGGAGGAGATGCTTTTGCGGTCTCCTCAGAGAGTCAGACTGTCCGATGTGGCGTTTCCTTTGCGCCAAGACGGGCGGAGAGCGTATTTATCGCTATCAGAGCCCGTGCTCCCTCATCCCGTTACTTCTTCCAGAGCTTCTTCCAGGGAAAGGATCGGTCTGGATCACAGGATCCGGCTTCTGAGGCCAGATGGCGCTACAGGTTCAGGGTCTCAGAGAGCGCCGAGCACCATCCGGGCAACCTCTCCAGAAGCTTGTTTTACCCCGAGACTAAACCTGGCCTCCAGCTCAGGGACCTACAGCCTCAGCAAAACAGGCTGGCGCAGGAGTGCACAAGTGTTACCGCACGATTCAGGGACTGAAACCAGAGTGAACCTTGTTCCTCCAAACACTCCTATGGTGAGTAATTGGGTTTTTCCCCAATTTTTTTTTTTTTGACAAAGTATTAAACGTTGAGTCGCAAATACTTCAAACTGCGCAACTGGCTTAATTAACCCAATTTAGGACCCGTTAACCCCCTTGTTACCGCTCATTGTGTGCACAGGTTTCCTGTGTGTGGTAGCTGAATTAAGTACAAATGCAAAGAGAAGTTTAAGGCCTCACTAGAAGCAGCAAAACCCTCCCATTAGTAACTGCTTTTGTGTTGCATGCTCTGATGTTACCAAATAAACTATCTGTAAAATAAAAATATACCAAAGAAAGTTGTTACACAAGGAATCTCTGAAGGTTGTGTGGAGTCCAAAGCCCTGGGCAGCACTGGTTTGGTGGTAATCTATCTGCTATATAGTTTGCCTGCACGTTTAAGATCTTTTGGGGTTATTTTAGATGTTGCAAAATATATTTGCAAGTATTTTGGCATATAGAAGAAATAAGTCTAATTTTATCTTGAATGAAGTGTGATGTGATGCAGTTTATCACTGGAAGATGTTAATCCTTAAAGTGTGTGTGCAGTAGATCGTGTTCTTATGAGCAGCTTTTTGTATCCCTTTGTTTTCTGCAGGAGACCGAATTTGTGGGTCTGATTCGGAGGAGCAGTACTTATGAGATGCTGCCAGGTGTGGACCCAGGTGTTGCAGGGTGCAGTGTTGACAAGATAGACATGGAGTGCGAGTACACCAACCTGCATTCAGAGGCGTCCTGTCTGAACGCGTCTGCAGCGGGTCCTGGACTGGATAGTGATTTTGGAGCAAGTGCAGGTACTTCCCCTCACAATGATCACCACTACAACAACTTCACTGTATACAAATGTCTTCAATAACTGATGTTGATCCATACATGAAATGGGGCTTGCATTTATTTTGAAAACACATTTTATTCCTGACTGAAAGTACTCTTAAATTAAATCCACCAGTTTCTAGACAAATAAGAAAATGTCGGCATATTAAATTTTGATTGTAGCCCAGAAATGGTCAGGAAACTGACCCATGATTTTTATGCGTACACTCACTGGCAAATTTGTCAGGTACATCTGTTCAGCTGCTCAGAAATACAAAGACTAGCCAATTACATAGCAGCAACTCTTGGCAGGCATGGCCAAGACAGCCTGCTGAAGTTCAAACTGAGCATTTGCTTGGGGAAGAAAGGTGATTTAATTGGCTTTGAACATTGTGTGGTTGTTAGTGCCAGGATGTTTTAGAAGTTGTTGATCTTCTGTTATTTTTCTATTTTTTTATTTTTTTTCCCCACACAAACATCTTGAGTGTTTACAGAGGATGATCTGAAAAAGAGAAAACATCCAGTTAGGGGCAGCTCTCTGAGTGAAACTGGCTTATTAATGCTGGAGGTGAGAGGAGAATGGGTAGAGTGCAGTAAGTCAAATAACCGCTTGATACAAATAAGAAATGCAGAAGAGCGTCTCTAATGCATAACATATCAAACCTTTAAGCAGATGGCCTACAGCAGCAGAAGACCACACTGGGTGCCACTCTTTAGGAGTGGCAACTAAGGAAAACTGAGGCCACAGTTCTCAGAGATTCTCCAAAATCGGACAAAGGAAGAGCGGAAAAATGTTGCCTGGTCGATTTCTGCTGTGACATTCAGATGGTAGCGTAAGAATGTGCTGCATAAACCATGATTTGTATTAGCATTGCAGGCTGGTGGTAGGCTACAATGGTGTGAGGGATACTGGCAAACTTTTAAATGCCACAGACTGTCTGAGTGTTGTTGCTGAACATGTCCATCCCTTTATGAACAAAGTGTGCCCATCTTCTACTGACTATTTCCAGCAGGATAACGTGCCATATCACAAAGCTCAAATCATCTGAAACTGGTTTTGTGAGCATGGCGATGAATTCACTGTAATCACCTGAAATCTACATGCACTTAATCCAAATCAGTAGCACCTTAGGCATGAAATCTGCAGCAACCGTATGACACTACTATGCCAATAATGATCAAAATCTCTGAGGAATCTTTCCAGCACTCTGTTGAATCTATGCCGTGAAGAATTAAGGCAGTCCTATCCAGAACTAGTTAGATATACCTAATGAAGTGTCTAAGTGCCAATAATTGCTTTAATAATTGCAGAAATCTGTAGACTAGTGATCACGGACAGTAATATCTACACTAAATTCTTGGAAAGATTAGAAAGTTTTCTTCTTGTTGACCTTTCACTACGAAGAATGTCCACATAGAATTTGACCGCAGACGAAGAAAAGATATCGGAGTGTAATTCATGCACATAAAAATCCAAAGTTTGTGTGATATGAATCCTCCAGTTTGCAATCACTGAAAACAGACTGTGCGGCAAAGTACAACCTTTGATCCAATAAACATCTAAAGTGGAAATGCAATTCCTTTCAGGGGTCTCCCTGCGGATTCTGTCTGCAGATAGTGACGGCCTGTCCAACGGAGTGCTGGCTTCAGCTCTGGAGTGGGATTATTATGACCCCTGCTATGTCAAACAGAATAATATACCCAAACATAAACATCACAGACCTGCAATCCACATGAAACAGTACTGGGTGTAAATTTGTACTTTTAATGTTTATTAATGTGTATCATGTATTTATTCCATTAAGTTTGTTGTTTTTTTTAGAATTTCTTTGTCTCATTAACACTATTTAACACTTTATACAAACTGACATAGTTTTTGTTGTTGTAAAACTCACTCTTCCACAGAACCTGTTCAGACTATGTTCTTCTTCACTTTGACTTCAGTTACTATCAAATGTTGTCAGTGCACTGATAACACGCTTCACTGATGTTAGTTAATTCATCTCAGTTTCACATGCACTGGCCCAGTGGGCTGGTTCTAAGTATCACAAACATTTTCATAACAATCAGTTTCACAGTTGATTTGAAATTCTTTGATTCACTTTGATCTGTAGTAAAATATAATAAAGTACCTATTGATGAAATTGTTAATCTTTATAATAAAAAAAAAACAAACTTCATGTTTACATACTTTGTTTCGGCATGTTCCAGTTGCCTCTCCTGACCAGCAGAGGGCGCGCTTGGTGATATGGTTTGTGATGGGATTGTGCCTATTTTTAAAAATGTCTAAATAAAAAGGCAGCCGAGTCTTTGCAGTAGATTAATAACACAGAATAAAAGGACACTGGCTTGAACGGTATTCATAAACAGTGCTGCAATGTGGTTCAAGTAAACTTGCAGTTTTCAGAATACAGGCTGTATTAATGCATCTTGCTCAGTCACAGAAAATGTAAACAGTTCCTTTCTGTTTAAGGTCTTCAAGCCTTGATCTTAAAAGAAGCTTCAACTACAGCACATGCGATGAACCTTTAGAAAACTTTACAATGAGCTCTAGACGTTTATCCTCTAATACAACTGATCTAGGCTGAGATATGGTTACAACGACAAGACGATCATCCTCATCAACCATTTACTTCCAGTTTCTAGGAAGTTTGTCTTAAACAGTGTTTGGAAACTTTAAAGAACTGAGCTCAAATAATGAGCCTGACCTGATAAAAAGCTGAATTATGCATTTCTTGGCACTGAAACAAAGTTTGAGTGTATGATCATATGAATACAAATGAGAACTATTTGCATTGCTGGTCTTTTGAAATTTGAGGGATATACAACTGCAGCAGTTCTTTTTCTGCTACAGTTTTGAATAAATGCTTTAGCTCAATGCTTACATGTAAATATTAAAGAATAGGCAACTGGGAAAATACAAAAGCTCCACATAACAGCAGTACTGTAAAAACAAAAAAGGAAACTGAGTCAGAGTTAGGTGGAATACTTTATTCTCTGTTCAGAGAAATCTATACATTTAAAGATCAAGTGCCCTTTGAGTTTGTTTTTTTTAAGTTCATAGAAAGTATAACTGACACTGAACTATGCAAACATGAAAACAACCAGACCAAAAAGCACCACTTTACTCAAAGCTGGAGAGGAAATTCAACACAATTTGTTTGAGCTTGGCATCGGATGCCTCAGAGATTTTGCCATCAGCCCTGCAATGAAGAACAGATTGAGATGTATTGTAACCAATGCATTAAAAATAAAGAATCTGCTACTGCTTTAGAAATGTTAAACTCACTTAATATTTGCCAGCAGGTCCTGGTGCTGGCTCAGTATGTGCTGCAGGAACGCCTTCTCAAACTTGGTGATCTTGCTTGGCTCCATTTTGTCCAAGTGTCCCCTCACACCAGCATAAATGACTGCTACCTGTTCTTCAATAGCCATTGGAGCTGAAAGATGGAAGTTCATGGGCACAGTAAGTAAGACAACTGCAGAATGGATAAATTCTATTTATTTTTTTTAAATGGATGCATCATTTTCTATACAAACGGCAAATACTCACAGTACTGTCCCTGCTTAAGCAGCTCAGTCAGACGGACGCCACGGTTCAGCAGCTGCTGAGTGGCAGCATCCAGATCAGAACCAAACTGAGCAAAGGCAGCCACCTCACGGTACTGGGCAAGCTCCAGCTTCATGGTACCAGCCACCTGATGATGGACAGGAAAAATGAAGTTAATGTGAAAGACTCCCAGCACAAAAATCAGTTGAGAGACTAGAACTAGGCAAGACTGAAAGACCAACCTGTTTCATGGCCCTGGTCTGGGCAGCAGATCCGACACGTGACACAGAAAGACCGACATTGATAGCTGGACGAATACCCTTGTAAAACAGCTCAGTCTCCAAGAAGATCTGCGGGATAAAACATATTTAATGGTGGCTGAGGATCCAAATTAAAATGAGGGAAGGCAACTCACTGACCTGTCCATCTGTGATGGAGATGACATTAGTTGGAATGTAGGCTGACACATCACCAGCCTGTGTCTCAATAACAGGAAGGGCTGTGAGGGAGCCACCGCCGAAGTTGTCGTTCATCTTAGCAGCTCTCTCCAGCAGACGGGAATGCAGGTAGAAAACGTCTCCTGGGTAAGCCTCACGCCCGGGGGGACGACGGAGCAGCAGGGACATCTGACGGTAAGCGACAGCCTGCAGGAAAGCAAGAACCAGACACAGACTTTAAACACAGTTTTTTACGCTTGTGTTAAGAAACGCTCTGTAGCATGAGACCAAATAAACTCACCTGCTTGGAGAGATCGTCATAGATGATCAAGGCGTGCTTTCCATTGTCTCTGAAGTACTCTCCCATGGAGCACCCAGAGTAGGGAGCCAAGTATTGCAGTGGAGCAGCATCAGAAGCTGTAGCTGACACCACTATGGTGTACTTCATGGCGTCAGCATCAGTGAGCCTCTTCACCAGCTGAGCCACTGTGGACCTCTTCTGGCCAATAGCAACATAAATGCAATAGAGCTTCTTCTTCTCATCAGTCCCATCGTTGAAGCGCTTCTGGTTGATGATTGTGTCAATGGCAATGGCAGTTTTTCTGCAAGACAAATGAGGATACACAAACCACCAGTTCACATTTTTGTGCTTAGAACAGTTTTAGAAGATCTAACAGTCTAAAAAAAGTGTATTATATTATAAAGAGTGTATTTCTAATCCATTATTCATAAGCACAATAGAAATCCTAGCTTCCAGCATACAAAAATGACACCTTGTTCACAATGATGTAAGCTCATGTAGATATATGGAATTATTTTGCACATTTGGTTTCCCATCTGACAAAAAACAATCAGATGCTTCATGAGACATCATATCTGCAACGAAACATGAAACAAAGCTGGCAGAACTTAGCCTAATATGAACTAATGAGTTTAAAATGTCATTTATGAAGTAACAAAAAAAACTTGTTTGTGAAAAAAATAATGGTCAAGTGCTAAAAAACACAACAACAACTTATTATAATAATAGGGTATCTGTGACCCCTTCTTTGGAAGCGTCACTTCCACTACTGTAGAAGCACTTAAAAGGCACTGGAAATCACATCAAATACTCTGTCGTATTCAGCTATTCACTTTGACCCTCTTACCCAGTCTGTCTGTCTCCAATGATGAGCTCACGCTGTCCACGACCTATGGGGACCAAACTGTCCACAGCTTTGATGCCGGTCTGCATGGGCTCCCTCACAGAGATACGGGGGATGATACCAGGAGCTTTCAGTCCCACACGCCTGCGAACCTTGGAGCCCAGAGGGCCCTGTGGAGAAAATGATATAAAACCATCAAGTGTACCATCAATCAACTCCACAAAGCCAAAGGCCAAGCAAAATTGGGTGAACAAAAATCTCTTTACACATATTGAAATTTAGTTGAAAGTTAATGAACCAACTCCTCAGTTTACTAATAGATTATTAAACAGCAGTTTCAATCATTTATCAAACATACCTAACACTCTACATTTAACCATGTGATCATAAACTATAATATTTGAAGTTTCAAGTGCTGTTCGGCTAGAATAAGCAATGACGCAATTAATTTAGAATCTGGAAAACAAGACTCTCTCGGTTTTCTGACAGGTACCTTTCCATCGATGGCATTTCCAAGAGCGTCCACAACGCGACCCAGGAGCTCCTCGCCTACAGGCACATCAACGATAGCGCCTGTTCTTTTGACGATGTCGCCCTCTTTGATCAGCTTGTCATTACCAAACACTACGACACCAACGTTGTCAGGCTCCAAGTTCAGAGACATACCCTGGGTAGGAGAACAAATAACCATAATTTACCATGCAAAGTACTTGAACAACCACTGTGTTTCATAATCCATTTTAAAGGACACAGTATGTGGGTAAAGACTAATCAAAACCACATCTTTAACTCAATTTTCTGCCAACAGATCCACTTATTATCAGAGGTTATCATTTCAAGGAACAACACATTAACCTGGGATTTAAACTTGAGGCAGTATGCTTACCCAGTGGCTTACAGATATTCTTTGCTGCTAAAGTAAAAATCTATCATTCTCCAAACACCTTTGACTTAAAATGATCTAGAAACTGTTTAAATATTTTTATTCACTCGTGGGATTTAAACAAGGTCATTATGTAAGACTTAGATAGTCACCTTAAGACCAGAGGAGAACTCCACCATCTCCTCAGCCTGCACGTTCCTAAGACCGTACACTCTGGCAATACCATCACCAATAGACAGTACGCGACCAGTCTCCTCCAAATCAGCACTGGTATCAGCTCCCATGATTTTCTCCTCCAGAATTGATGAGACCTCAGCAGTGCCTGTAATGTATAATAAGTGTTTACATTTCAGGGTTAATAAAGTTCTATGAAACTAATTAAGACATATATTGTGAGATCTTTACATAGTGGTTCTTCCTCAAACATTGCTGGGGAGAAATGTTCCAAAATAATTCATTTATTAGATTCTAGGCTGAAGCAGACTTCCTAAAACACTGACCTGTTTTTTTCTGCAGCCATGGGCTAGAGATGTGTAGATTCTTGGCTCCTACACAAGCCGCAGCAACATTCTTTGATACCTTTATCACATCAAGAAAGAGCGAAAGAATTAGTTTTATCCAGGCTGGAAATACAGCAGTTTTCAATCATTAATTATTTAAAAACAGTCTAACCAAATGTAAACTGGCAGCTTATTAGGCAAACTAAAATTAAAGAGGTCATGATGTCAATCATGGAATAAATCGTTCCAAATGAACATTATAAAAAATAATAATGAAACCCCCGTCTTTCATTATTAATTACATTGTATGATAATTTTTGAGATTTGTTGTGCTGTTAATTTTGAAATGTCTAATGTTTTGTCTATAAAAAAGTAGATGATAAACTTAATAAAATCCCCAGCTGCTAGGGAACCTTTCTACCAACCGTCAACTCAACACCAATTATTGTGAAAATACAGAAAACACAGCAAAAAAAAATAAGTGACCAAAGTAAAGATTACAGACTGGACTTGTTTTAGGTGTCACTGCCACTGGATTTAAATCACCTATAGCCCCCTGAGTCACAGAGGTGACAAGCAGAAATAAAATTTAAAAAGCTACATACAGAATACACATGAACTACTGCACCATGCATTACCGTGTCATTTAATCACAGCAGCTATATTAAAATTTTATAAAAGGTTGGGCTGGTTCTAAGTATGACAAACTGTATATAAAAGGTTTCAGGTCATAGAGTCATAGGACAATCTCAACCGATGACTGGTACAGATCGAGTCTATAATATCCATCCAGAACAGTGAAATGTCTGCCATAATGTTGCTTTATGTACTGAAAGAACTGTGCAAAGCTTGCTTGATAAATACATTATGACTAAAGCTGTCATACCGAAGGGGCCAAACCTGACCTTCAACACCAAGTTACAGCTTTGTCATTTCCACTGACACTCGCCTAGCAGTGCAACACGTGGACCAGCGTTTGCTTTTTTTTCATTTATCGACTCCTCAAGTTGGGTTTTGCTGTCTGTCAACTACAAACATGTTAGCAACAGTGACTGGCACTGTGAAGGGCCCAGTGCCCTCCGATGCAAAGACGTGCGCGCGCACAACAGCCGCCATGGTTTTGTGCGAATAAATTCTTGTTTTTCCTTAAAGAAGTGAACAAAAACGTCACATATAGAAGTAGAGGTGCTTACCAATCCAGCCCTGCGGGGCAGGTTGCGGGCGAGAGCCGCTGCGACGCGAACTGACAGCATGTTGGTGTCCTACGAGGTCTGTCCTGCTCCTGGAGAGGAGAGAGAAGGATGGCGGACACGGCAGCAAATTGTAGAGAGGTCACCGCAACCCGGAAGTACTTCAAAATAAACCACTCTCCAGACTTTTTGTAGTTTTTTTTTTTTTTTTACTTTATTTTGTTGTATTTCTTCGGGTTCCCTTTAAAAAGTGTGTCGGTAGCTGCACAGATCACGGTAAAATAAAATCATTTGGATACTGACTGTACTTCAGTTTAATTTTTATGTTTTTTAAAAGATGGCTCCTGTGGCTCCTCCACAGATCATTAACCTAAGGAATAATGCGGATATATGGAAAGAGAGAGAAGGAGAGCGAGGGGTGGGGGTGGCAGAGATGGTGCTCGGAATAGTGTAAGATGGAGGCAGATGATCCGCTGTGGCGACCCCCTTTGGGGAAAGAAGCCGATAGAAGAAGAAGTGCTGATTTCCGAACAATAGGGGGCGCTCGTCTAAGTAGCGCATACCGGAAGTGGCGCACGTAGCTTTGTGAGCGATGGAGACATTTTAAAAAAAATTATACAGCTAACTGCTAAACAGGGCTCGCGGAGCTGCGAGTCTTCTGCGTCAAAACACATTCAAATTCTTTCAAGTTGTAAATAAGTCAAGTGCATTCAGCGGTGCACAGTTTACATATCACATATCAGAGAGGTTGCACGTTACTGAAGATGTCGAGTGTGACACTTGGAAAAGAAGAATATAAGTAACTCTGCGGTAAGTTGTAACTAGCCGAGTGCTATTTTAAAGGCTAAGTTGGTTATCGCTTTTGACTGATAGCTGCTGACATTATCCTGCTTGTTACAGCTCTGGCTGGATTCGTAGCGCTTCCATTTTTAGGCTAATGATAGGCCGCTATCTTGCAACGTGAATATTTTTTCCACGTCTGCCTGTCGCCAAGTTTGGGAGTCTTAAGGTTATGACCGAGGTTAGCTTCACTGTGCAGCTAAAAGGGTGTGCTAGTTCCAGCTAGCCCTTGACACAACTAACTGAAGTAATTTATCCGGGAACAAATAAACATCCTGTAGTTTACACGGGTACTTTAATGGGTTTAAACCTTTGTTTAAAAGGGTCGTTTTCGCTGTCTGTGAAATCTAAAACTAAAGCAGATGCTTAGCACCTTCTAGCAATACCGTTAAAAACATTCTGGCCAAATATTGTCCGACATTTAACGTGTCTGTGTGCTTTTATACTTAAAGCAGTAATTGGATTAGAACGGAAGAAGTAGTAAACTATAATATTCCACTTTTATTTATTTTAGTATAGGGTATAGCTTTGATTTAAGAACTTTACGGTTATAGTAATAATTGTTAATTATTCAGTCTCCTAAATATTTCCAAATAAATATTGTAGTAAAGAATTTATGTGTCATGCAAGATATTTATTTTAATTTGTGGTGTTTTTTTCATATAATTCTTTTGTAAAAGTAATTGTTTTGTTTAAAAGAATTAAGGTTTAAAAACAATTGTTATTGTCTTTCAAGTTTGTTTAGATTGTTTAACTAAAGTTTGTGATGCTTCGTTTCCTCCAGCAGGTGAGGTCCTGTCCAGGGACATTGGTCCATGCTTGTTGGACCTTTGGCCGCTGGGCTCAACTAGCATGAAGATGGCTGACTCAGAAAAGGCAGAAGAATTTGTAGATGCTGAGTGCCCCTCAGAGTGCCTTGATGAAGCTCAATCAGCCACAGCTTCTGTTCAAGCAGAGCAGGATGAGCATCTGAAAACAGAAACCACTACCAGTACCAGTTCGCCCCCAAGGGAAAAGGAGGCGGACAGCCCCTTGAATACAGAGGGTGAGCAGAGTCTCCTGTCCATGCCATGCTTGATGAAGGAGCTTCGCAGAGACTCGCCAGAGTCTCAGCATGCCTCAACAGGAAGTGACAAACCCGTGTCTCGTCATATCTATGAGAGTGACTCCTCGAACCCCTGCATGCTCTCGCCTTCATCCAGTGGCCACCTGGCTGACTCTGATACACTCTCCTCAGGGGAAGAAGGTGCTGCTCCTCCCATAGGAGAAGAGGAAGAGGGCAGCATGGAAGCTACAGGTGATCCTGGGCAGGCAGGAGGAATGCAAGCATCTGCCACAGTTGCAGGGGGAAGGAAGTCTCGAAGGTCACGTTCAGAGAGTGAGGTGCCTCCAAATACAATGGCTGCAAAGAAGAACCGCTGCCAGCCCACCATGATAGCAGCTGCAGGAGGCCAGGAAAAGCAAACCAATGGCAAGTTTTCAAAAGTGAAAGGTCACCGCAGTCAGAAACACAAGGAGCGAATGCGCCTACTGAGGCAAAAACGAGAGGCAGCAGCACGGAAGAAGTACAACCTGCTGCAGGACAGCAGTACAAGTGACAGCGAGCTCACTTGTGACTCCAGCACCAGCTCCTCCGAGGATGAGGATGATGACACCTCAGGGGGTAGCAAGACAATCAAGACAGATATTCCAGGTAATAACCGATGTTTACAACGCATGCTTAAGAGCTCAGTACTACTACCATCACTGTCCACTAGCAGCCACTTGGTATTTCATATAAACCTCTGACTCACATTGCAGACTAGTACTGGTTTACAACATAAGAAAGTATTGACTACTGATCAGTTAGACATAAGAGTCTGCTTGCATGAGTTAAAAAAATAGTCAACCAAATCATTAAACTGATACAACAACTGTACAAATCCTTCCTAACATCAAATCAATAACAGGGCTGCTTTGTTTGTTTTGTCATTTTTTTCCTTAGTTATTTTCCCATCCATGTCTATATTCATTCAAGTTGTCTTTAGATGTATACAGTATATGTTTAGAGGACCAGCACCTAGTCATAATACAGCATTACCCCTTTCAGACATGTACCGTTTTTAGTCAGACAGACATCATCTTAGAATGCATTGGCTGGACAATCATTCTGTTCAGTTTTATCTAGAAGTCTCAACAGAGCGTCACTCTTACAGGCTGAAGCTGCTGTAGGTTCAACCTGCATTTGCATATCACTGTCAGTATGACACAAGTCTAAAATATATGCAGTTGCATTAATGAAATTGCAACTTTGCACATCTCTCTTAGCATTTGTCTTGGTAAGACATCCATGATGAAGAATTTTCACTTTTTCCAACCCAGAATAAAGCTCATTTGCTCTCTCACAGTCTATATGCTGTATTTGGGAGCTGCTACAGCAAACACTCACACATACAGAACCTGGTCCTTGTGATGATGAAGGAGGAAACAAAGTCTTCAAAAAAGGAGATTACACTTCTTCTGAGTTGAAAGTATCCTTGTCACTTTGTTTGGCACTTTATAAACCAACAGTGTATATAAAATTATATTTAAAGCTTAAAGTAAATTAAAGATCATTAAAAAATGGTCTCAATATAGATTCATCACCTGCTTGTTCTTCTTTGGTTCTTTGGTGGTAGGTCAAAACCTCTTTGGAAGCTTTTTTTTTTTCTTTTCTTTTTTTTTTTTTGGATTGGCTGGAAATTGCCTGCAAATAAGACACACATACCATGGCTCTCCCCATCACTGTTATATCAATGAAGCTTTAAACAACTAAGCAACATTAATAATATAATTAACAATATAAAGCCCCTTTTCGATTAGTACCTACTTGGATCGACTCGGCACGTTTCGCCACAGTTTTCAGAGTTTTCTGTTAGGTCATAGTACCTGCCTGGTACCTGGTACTTTTTCGTACTTGCTCAGCCGGGGTTCCAGTGATCCGAGCAGGTACTAAAATGTGATGCCGTCAGACTGCATGCCACTGATTAGCTGGTCAGTAGCATCACAATGGCTACAAAAATCCGTGGTCCCTGAGTCTGGCGAAAAGCCACAGACCGAGTAGCAGGTATATTTTTGCCTCGGCGTCCACCTTTGTTGTAGCGTTCATGTCACATATTAATCGCGTCGTTCACACACACATTAGGAGGTACTAAATTGTAATGGAAAACCAGTCGATCCGAGTCGAGTCCTGGCGAGTCGATCTGAGTAGGTATTGATGGAAAAGGGTCTTATGAGTGACAACCAGGACTGGAACAGAATGGTAAAGCAAGCAATCTGACATATCCCATGTCTGAAAGAGACTTAAACATTGTCATGAAACTCTTTCTTACTGATGATTTGCTATGGGAGTCTAATCAACATTGTCCAGCTCAGAGTGGTAAAAAAGAGTTGAGTTAATGTAACCATTACTGTGAGTTCTGCAGTTCAACAAGTCGGCCATTAATATACACAGCCGTTGCTCTAAATAGACGTACTATGATCTCACTGAGTTGCAAGACTCTGCAGTCACTGCTGGTGTCAGTAAGCTGTAGAAATACTGGCTTATACATGAGTAAGGACATAAAATCCAATATCTAATGTTGTGTTTCACTAGATTGCCTAACCTCATAAGTAATTAGTCTGTTTTGTTAGAGGGAGTTTAGCAAGTATTTCATTCACATGAAAACTGCTGGGCATTTAGTATTGCATTTCCTGCATTTCTGTCCTTACTAAATATTCCTTAATGTTTCAATATTCTTTTTGTCCTGACCCATCACACACTTCACTCCTCCTACAGTGAATCATGTCAGAAATGTAGTTGGGTGCTTTCCTATACTTTAAATGATTTTGCAACACCTTAGATGAGCCCGTGAGTTCTTGTCATCCTGTTGAAAGTGTAAATGCATACAAATATATACAAATCTAATTGAGAATGGCTTTTTGCGAATCTGTGGGCCAGAGGTGTCTACCTGGAATAAACACTCATTGGCAAACGCTGATTGTAACGCTTGCATGCACGTTAGACCCCGTGAGTTTGCTTACATGTTGTAGAAATCTTTTGGGTGAGTTGAATTCTCCAGAAGTAGCTCCTATCAGGCTGGTGTTTAAAGGTCTCCCAACGGAAGAGAAGCACTCGGTTTACTGTTGGATAATCTTTTGATCATGATTGTGTTCTTTAGCGTATAGCTTGATGTATTTTATTAGCATTTTTACATTAAAATCAAATTTTAGTTTCTTGTGTTTCATAGATGATCCGTAATAAATTGTTTTTGTATTAGTAAAGGTACTTTGGTTTATATAAAGTCTATCTCTTAGTTATGTCTGTTGCTTTTGCGGCTCAGATTTGAAGTTATTTTGCTTTGGGTTGTTGCATTTACTTTAAAATCTTAAACCTTTTCCAAATCACTCGATCAGTCACCGTCAGACCACCAATTATCTTCCTTCAGGGATCTGTAGGACATGAAATGCTTTCAGCCATTTTTTACATCCCGCACACAGATTTGAGTGCTACAACTGCATGATGTAGTCCATCAGCATGAAAAGAGTCGATCTGCACGTTACCTGAAACAAACTGTCATTTTCTCTGTAATGCAAAAGTCCACCTCCGAAGCATGAAAGTGCTACTGTATTTTCTTATGGCTTGGCCTCAATGTCTTTAAAGCTGGCTTCAGACGTGCTTCGGAGAGATCCAGAGTGGGATCCCAGATTCATGGGTTACTGGACAGCGGCTCGTGGGACAGGAACGGCATCGGCAGCGTTCTGGAGGAGGCCATGACGCGCTTTGCTGTGATGCAGCGTCAGACCGAGGAGCGCTTCCGCGTCTGGATGGAAAAGCTTGCACACCTCGACTCGGACAACGATTCTTCCAAGCGCTCGAGTGACGGCCCAGAAGGGCAGCAGCAGGCCTCACAGGGGGCACGGCCTTCCCCCCCAAGCTCATTTTTGCCATCTTCAGAGTCTGCAGAGACTATGGCTGCCTACATGTTGGCACGAGAGAACAACAGTCTCACCCACACCCCTATAAACAACAACAACAACATCCACCCTGAAGTTGTCACTCAGAATGGAAATCTAGGTGTTCCAGACCCTGGTCTCTTGAATGTTTAGATTTCACTTCTGCTTCACCCCTCGCAGTTTCTTACTTTGATCTCGGCAAGTGTAGAGATAGTTAAGGCAGAAAGCAATGGGGTATACCCGTTCAAGGATGTGAGGGCACTAAACAGAAACACCACCAGCAGCAGCAGCTGGGCCTGAACTGGTCATTTGAACTTGACTCTGTGCAGACCAGGGGCCCGTGCTATGAAGCAGGTTTAACATGTCTTCTTTATATGGCTTTGTTAAGCCTAGCAAACACAGTCACATGGAGTCTGGTAATCGGTTGGGTTTTTTTTTTTTTGTTTGTTTGTTTTAATTAAACCCAGCTATGAGCATTTTCGCATAACATGCATGATGGTGGCACCAGATGACCAACTGCAAAGACTATGGGACTATAGCCACTTAAAGTCAGAACAAACTGTAATCCTGATATGAAGAAAATTAAAA
Source organism: Pundamilia nyererei (assembly GCF_000239375.1). Taxonomy (NCBI): domain Eukaryota; kingdom Metazoa; phylum Chordata; class Actinopteri; order Cichliformes; family Cichlidae; genus Pundamilia; species Pundamilia nyererei. The sequence continues at coordinate 6,272,190 of NW_005187403.1, read as the reverse complement.
ATGTAATCCAGGCAAAAAGCCAGGAGGAAAAATTGGCATAAAATTGCATTTTGTGTGAATGTGCAATTTACTAAAAGGCCCATTAGTGATCATGCTCCATCACTGACAAACAAGAAAATATAACTTGAAGAAATACATCATTGTAATTCAAATTCATGTGTTACCTGTGGTTGTTTGTTCAGATAATTTTAGCTCTGTTGTTTCAGCTACAACCTGGGTAATGTTAAATCGAATGACATCGGGTAAAATATTTTTTTAAATTCTTGCAAATTTTATAAGGTCTAAGCACTGGAACTTAATCAGTTAAAGAGTCTTGACATATGGAAAGAAGAAATGGGCTCAAATGCTCACAGGCATAAGTGGAATAAAACCCACTCAGTACATGTGCTGTACACCCCAAAGGATCTTCACAAAAGACAACCAATTGGTCAGTAGTTGGTGCTTTATATACGTTCATCTGTTATGTTGAATATGACCTACTCAGGAGGTCGTGTATTTTGGTGTGGTCTAATGTGGCAGTGTACCCACAGAAGGAACTGAATTTGGAAGCGGGGAACCCTGAAAACCTGAAACTAGCTTGGAATCCTGCTTAGTAGCACGGGCCCCTGAGGCTCAGCATGTGTGCTGGCACTGAATCACTGTGAGATTTGACACTGAGAAAAATTCAACTCACCTATTTGATTTCTGCAGCATCTGTGACACGGAAACATGGCTTCTCAATAGACTGAGTCAGGGCTCTTATTGTATTGCTTTGCTTTCTTTCTTTCGTTTTTTTCAGCACCAGCTGAATACCCTCTTTGACACATACAGAGTAACTGTTTTATTTCTTTCATTCAGCATATGAACTATAATGATGGGTAGCCATCATTGCAGTGTTAAGTGGGGTGCTGCTGTGTAATAGCATGTGCCTTGTCATTCTGAACTCATGCTGGGAATGATGGGTAAAGCATTATAGTGCTGTTTCCTTAAGAATCAGGTTTACCACTGCATACCCCCCGTTTGTCTTGAACTGTTTGCACTTTGCTTGTAAACAGTTCAGGAAAATCTTGTGACAACCTTTATTTTGGTGGCATAGCTTTACTAACAGAACATTTAAACATAGATATGCCTATAAATATAAACACAATATACTAACACACACAATTTCTTGCTTTTTTAAAAATCTATATTAAGGATTAGACGTGTTTACATTTTTAAATAAAGGCCTTTCTGTTACATTTGCTGCTGGCGCTGCATTTGCGCAGTAACATGAAACGAGTGATTGAGGAATCTGGAAAAGAAAACTTGTGGTTATTTTAGTAGCTTAGGTGTAGATTTTATAACATCATATAAGGCATGGGTTCTTTTGTTGTGGCTATTGGCTGCATTGGCCTCAAATCTTCAGTCATATTATAGTAATGGGTATTTGTCTACTTCAATTTTGTTTGCACTGGTCTGCCAGTTTATCCAGTGTCCCCACCAGGCACTGCGTATTCGCATCTTGACTTTAAACTGAAAACCCAGGCATCAAACGTGCAGATATAGAGCAGTAATACAGCTGCAGTATGGTGCATGGCAATGTTTACGGATTTTTTTCTAATTAAAAAAAGAAAAGAAAAAGTGAGATCTATGTGATCAAGTGGCCTTCTGGTTCACATCCTGTGGTCTTTGAAAGGGGGGAGGAAACAATCCTCCTTGAACCCCCCTCCCCCCACACTGTTTTCACTGATGTAGATGACCATTTGGGTCTTATTTCTAAATACTGCTAACAACCATCACAGAGACTGATGGAGGAATCTTTCGCCTGATCATATTTAAAGTTAAGATGTTCAAAAGTGTTCTCTATATGTGTATATGTAGCCCTATGACTGTCATTTTTACAGAGCCTAAAGCTAAGCGACGTGTTTCCCCCACCTGTTTGCATGCGAGTATATTAGTATATAGAATGTGCAAGGCCAAATTAGTTTACATCAGCAGCACGTGTGCAAGCTATAGCTTTTCCTTATGCTGATAAATGGTGACTGACGGGACATTTTATCTCTATATTTTTTTTCCTTTTGATTGTTTTCCCTTGACCTAACGGTTTCATGTTGTGTGAAGATTGCTTGTTTTGTAAAGCGTTCCTTTGCCATTACGGATTTAAATAGATCCAGCGTCAGCTCTCCTGTACTCCTTAAAACTAGAATGACTTTTAAATCAACAGTTTTGTCAGCACAGTAACGAGAGCCTGTGCATGAAATCAAAATGTGCATTAAAAACAACAGCAAGGACAGTCCATTGTTTACCAAAGACACTAACCTGGTCTACATTAGTGCTTTTCTATCTCTAATACATGGCCTTTATATTGGCAAGTGCTTGGTTTCTTTGGTAACCCTAGTATCTACCTATATCAGCTATTCATAGGCAGTGTTCTCTCACAGTACATGCTGTCCAGACAAAACCCCTCTCACACACCCACAGATGTCTGGATAGCAGAGTGTGTGTCTGTCTGTGTCTGTGTCTCTCTCCCTCTTTCCCAGGGACTCCTTTTTACAGGGTAGAACAATTATGTGCTCCCGCTCTTCTAGTTACACTCCTGTTGTTTGGCTTTGTTTTGTTTAGTTTTTTTGACTATCCCCACTACATTTCATTCACTGAGTAAGATTATTTTGAAATGTGTTTTGTAACGACTGTACTCGAGTGTAGTTTTTATGTGAATGGCTGTTATTTTAAAAAGCAATAAATGGAAAGAACAAAAGGTTTGTTGATGTGCTTCAAATACAACCATCATTTATAAGAGTATAATGCATTGTTTTATTTTAGAGTTAATGTAGACCTTTACTTCAGGGGAAACGGGGGACCAATGGGGGTTTTCTTGTGTCTATTGTAGATGCTAAGACTTAGCGGGTCTGTGGAAGCAGTGTCCAGTCTCTCATTCAAACAGAAGTCGCACTATTCCCAGGCATGATTTGAATAATGAAGTGTTTTCTTTGTTCTCTGCAGACGGGCCTCCAGTAGTGGGTCACTATGATATTTCAGACACTGATTCTAACCACGAGAGTATGAATGTGGAGGCAGTCCGGCCCACGGTGATAAAGCATGAGCTAAAAACACACAGAGGCCAGGATATGGCAGCTCACTCTGGGTGTATAAGAGCTCTGAGCTCTACCTCAGGTCAGTTACAAACCCGGTATAATAAATTCCAATCCTCTCAGTGAAGGCAGGACATTTTAAAGGCATGGGTTGTCATCAGTAAGCTGAAATGTGCCGTGTGGCAGGAGGCAGTCTTATTAATCTCAGCAAGACACTTTTGAAGCACTCTTTATCCCACACACCGCCAGCTGGCATTTGATGTTACTAAAAGTCTTGACCTTTTTTGCAGCCGACAGAACATGAATATAAAGGCAGCCATCTAATGTGTCACTCCATGCTGTCCAGTCAGTTTTTACAAACACCACTGTCAGCTTCATCTCTGTTTTGTGTTGGGGTTTGTGTTTTTTGTGTGTCTGTGTCAAAGCAGCTGCTGTCTTCACGTGTCAGCGAGGTCTGAAGCGCTCTACTGCTTTGGCCCTCCTCACAAAGCATGACTGTGTTCCTCTACATTTGTTTCAGGCCACATGGAGGCAGAGCTGTCGCACAAGGAGAGCTCTCAGCACAAGGGCCAGATTAACATTGTTTCCTCTGACAGTGAGGTGGAAATAGTCGGAGTGCAAGAAAAAGCACGGTAAAGACTTTCAGTGGGGAAACTGTAAAATTCTACTGTTACTGCCCACCCCTCCACTGAATTCAACTTTTTACTTTTTTTTTTTTTTTTTTACTTTTTTTTTTCTTTCCTTTTCAAATCTAGATGCGCCCATCCTTGCGGGGGGGTCATAAAGAGTTTGTCCTCCTGGAAAGAGAACTCAGGGGAGCAGTTAAACAGCACAAATCAATCACAGCTCTGGACTACTGTTTCCCCTCAGCCCAACTGGGTGTCCCCTCCTGAAGTGGTGGACCTCACGCTGGACGAGGACGGCGGACACAAATACCTACTTTAATAAAAAAAAAAAAAAAAACAACGTATACACTGAAGACTTTTTTTTTTCCCTACACACCTCTTCCTCCCAACTGCTCCTCATCCATCTTGCCTGTCCTCCACGTTAAAGCTAAACTGAATCCTTTCTAGAGTTGTGGCCTCGCCTGTAACCGCTTGTGGACTCTTCCTGCTCCAAAGCACTCTTTTGTTTTTAACTTTACTGTTGAACAATCATGTATCAAAGCCATTCAACTGGTGTGATTCCCTGAACCTTTGCTTGTCAGCTATGAATTTTAGCTGCATCTAAATGGCACAGCACCTCAAGTGAAGGTAGAAATGTACAAGAATGATTTATCTGGTAATGATAGCAATATCTTCCCTTCATTTAATACCTCAGTTACCCTTCAATACCAGATATAGGCAGTGTGTCATGTGCTTGCAAGCCGTATAGTGAACATTTCAAGTTGCTGCTTTAGAGCAGGTCAGTATCATGAGATGGCTGTGAACCTGCTTCACTACAGACTTTGAATGAAATGTTTTCAGAATTGATTTGGCTTTTTTTTTTTTTTTTAATCTGCAGCCACCTGAGGTCAGAACAGAATGGCAGCTTGTACACTTTCTGTTGTACAGTAGTAGACCATAGATAAATGACAAAGTTTACTTTGTATCTGTCAAGGGTAATTTTCTATTTTTTTCCCCCCCATTTTCAAAGGTCTTGCCACTGGACTTGCATTTAGATCCGTCTGCCTTTATAGATTGTTTTACTATACGGTGTACAACCCATGCTCTGATGCTGTCAGTGAGTGCTTTGCTTCATTTGAAAAGAAGTATCGGATATTTAGGGAAACTTTCATCACTATTTTTAGAGAGTTAGATGAGAAGACTGGTAACAGAAATCTATTAAAAAAAAATAAAGCAGTTTAGAGCTAGGTGGATGTGGTTCTTGAGGTAGAGTGGTAAATGGACTGTATTTATCGCTCTTTTCCCTTCACCCACATTCATACAAGCACTTTCTTTCTGTCCATGCCTAAGCACTCGCACATGCATGCATTAATGGGAACTCGGGGTTCAATATCTTGCCCAAGGATCCTTCGACATGAAGAAGAGCCAGGGATTGGATCACTGATCTTCCAATCAGTAGAAGACCTTTAATCTTCAGAGCCACACAGAGAGTGAGGCATCCCATAATTGGAGAGTCGGGTTTTTTGATTTCCTAGCTCCATCTAGCCACATGTCAAAAGGGTCAAAATTTTGAACTCCAGAATCTTCCCATTAATGTGTAATCTGCATCTGACTGTTTGTGTGATGGGTGTTTTAGGTGGGTGACAAAACATAAAAACTAAGACTGCAGTCCATTTATATTCGCTCGACAGAAATCAGGGAAACACTCTCTCCAAGAGCCACATACTAGTTCCTTTGCATTTACTAGTTAACACATGGTATATCAGTATGAGTAGTTAAAAAATAAAAGAAAATTTTTTTTACATGCTGTAGTGTGAAACTGCGTACACATTGGTCTTTGACTGACGAGTCATTAACATTTATCCTCCTTTTATACTCCTTATGTAAACCATAAATTACAAAATGAGCTTCATGTTTCATTCTGTATGACCTGAAACTAGTGATGGAGCCCATGAAGTCATCAGGGAAGTGTTCAGTGAGATTACAGAGCAAGCAGGTTAACGGCTGTTTTCCGATAGGCTCGCGCACAACCAGAAGTCTTTTTGCAGCCAGAGGAGTCACCTGCTGCCGGCTGTTAAAAAGAATACAGGTTTAAGACACTTGGGAGTTGGTTTCTCCACCTTTAGTATGGTCAGAAATAAATAGGTCAAGTAGATGGACACGAGCATGCTTGCAGTTTCCTTGGTCTCTATTCTTTCTACATAGCTAACTGGCCGCTAGCTTCACACAGTCAGGTTATCGATCTTCTCATCTAATGTTTACTCATCACCAGAATGCCAATAAACATTTCTGAAGAAGTCACTTCATTTAAAATTTCAGTTTTTGTTTGTTGCCACTATAATACAGGAACAATAAAACTTTTTATTTTTGGTTAGGGGTGTCTTGTTTTTTGGGCCCTCCACAAGAATTCAAGTTTGTCATGTGACACCTGGGGGAAATTAATTGCACACCTGTGATTTGAAGCCTGGGAAGAAAATAAGCAAAAAAAAAAAAAAGTCCAAGCTACAAAACACTACGACAGTGCTGTTTTTGTTTTCAAAGATGCATTGGAAGCCACACTTTTGTTACAGTGTCTGAGTGTCCAAGGGCGACTTTAATTATCAGTGAATGTATGTCCTTGCCGTGCTGGCTGGTTGTACTTATTGTTTGCATGCTTACCTTGAATGGATGCAAACTCCTTTAAATCTCTGGGGACCCCTTTATAATAACTGAGGAACTGTATCTTCCAATGAATACTGCAAAGCAAGATGGCCTGAATGCCTTGAAATGTGCACTATTTCCTTTTAGAAAGGTTTAAAGCTTATTCTTTTACCTTACAAAGCAGCGGATTTTGCTATCGCAACAATAAATATTTTAATAATAGATGTTAATTTCACAAACACACATATATCTATACATATATATCTATAGAAAAAGAGTAAAAGTGATGTTGAGTTTATGCCCAATGTGTGAGTTATGGGGCATTTATAGATGAGATGATTACTGTATAAACTGTTTTCTGTTTTTGTTTTTCAACCCTGATCCTCAGGGCCTGCTTGTTCTCTTTCCTGCTGTCTTCTTTTGTCTTCATGCAGTACTGCAGCCACGCTGGCTAAAAAAAATGTAATCAATAGCTTTACAGGCTATTTTAACACATTTCTTGTAATTGCATATTTAATAACATACACTTTCCTAAGTGACGCTTGATAATTATAGATTTATTTTAACTTCTGCTGGTCACAGAAAGATAAAATTTGAACGATCTAAACCAAAGTCTATATGGAGCTTATGTTCTCAGTTTATTTTCCAATTTATTCTTAGAAATTTACTATGTGAATCTGAATCTCTTCATTTGGAAGTCAGTGAATTTGCTGTGAAAAGATCGAATATAGTTACAAATTGAATATATTGTTGAATATATATTTGGTTTTACTTGGCCAGTTTTTTCTGTTATATACATCTACCACTGTAAGAACTCTGTACCACAACACTTCAGCTTGCAAAAACCATTTTGCTGTTTTTCTGTGGGACTATTATGAAATGCTAGCGAGGCATCACTTGTGTCTTTAGTGATATAAGTGTGGTAGAAACCACGGCAGTGATGCTGGTTGCACATAGCATGTTTGGTGGCATCTTTCATCCTCATCTCCGATGTTATCGTCATTGCCGGTATTTCAGCCTCACTCTTCTGTTTTTGCTCCGTTTTGCTGTCAGTATTTTAAGTGTTTATTTTGTTGCTTCTGCAAGTCCCTGACTTCCTTGAAATTATGTCTGTAGAACAAAAAGAAACTATTTTAAAACTAAATAAACGGACCGTTATTTAATGAGCTCTTGTCAAGTCATTTATTTCTGTGTTTTACAAGCATATATTTGCAGTTTTTGCTCGTGTGCTGTGACTGGTGTCAAGACTTTGACACCAGTCACAGATTTTTGCCTTTTCTGGCAGACCAAAGTGGTGTAATTAATCTGAGACGAGGATGGTGACACATTTCAGCCTTTCAGGTATGTTTACAACTTTAGCATAAAGTGCGATTTGAATTTCACTTTTAACAGTTCACCCTAAAAATGTTAAATCATGTCATTACAAGACTGATCTGAATTCTTGCTTACTGTGAGTGTTGTTTGAGTGTTCTTATCTGTCGAGTCCTGTGCAGAAGTCTCGAGCCAACCCTCATTCCTTTTACATTTTCATCATGAAATATAACTATAAGGTAAGAGGGAACAATATAAGTGAGTTACTGAAACGTGCACACATGAAACACAGTATATAAGACAAATAGTTCGTACAGTTCTAATAGCTTGAAATTAATATTTGATATGGCCGCCTTTATATTTCGACACAGCCAGGAATCCTTCTCCAGGCTTCTTGAAGAACATTCAAAGCTCTCTTTGGACGTTGGCTGCCTTTTGTTCTGCTCTCAGTCAAGATGATCACACACTGCTTCAATAATTTTGAGGTCCAAGCTCTGGGGAGGCCAATCCATGACTCCATGTTTTTTACAGATGACTGTTGACACTCACTGTTGTACCTCTACCCTGACGTCCTTGGTACATATTCATGATAATAAGACGTGTTGCCACTGGTTTTCAGTCCAGTTCTTGTGTAATTTGGCATACCTCAACATACCTTTCTGCCTGTTTCTCTTCCTTAAGAATAACTCCTTGATAGCGACCCCATTAAGACCATTTATGATTCAGTGAACATTAGATGGATGAAGTGAAGGCCCAGATGAATCTCTCCATCTTACTTCTAAAGGACATGACTTTCAGATGCTGCTCATCTGCTGTAGATTTTTTTTTAGCCCTGATGCTTCTTCTTTTGTACTCCACTTGTCGAGCTTCCTCAATTTGTTTTAGGGAGACACTGCACACCACACCAAGATGTGCCAAGTTTTAAGCTAATATCTTTTTGGAAATGGCCTTGTTAGTGCAGAAATCTAATTTTACGCACGTCAAGCTGACAGTTTTCCTATATGCAAATAAAGAAATGGGAACAATTTATGTGTTTACAACTTCAAGTTCTTTCTAGGTTGTCTGCCACAAAACTGGTTTAACAACAACACTAGTTCAATCTTCAAGTTAAGTATCCTTTATTGTGTTTGAATGATTGATAGGTCAGTGTTAAGTGACTTAACAAACAAACAAAATGGTTACGTACAAGGCCTGGATTGAAAATGAGTGAAAAAGCAGACAATGTCCAAGGACACTTTAACAGAACTTCAGAAGCCTGGAGAACTATTGCTCAAGATCACTTTTAAAAGAAATTACAAGCGTCTGGCTCCTTGGAAACAAAATATTTAAAGGGTGTCACAAGACTTAGTACTATATAACTGCCACCATAGGTATAGCACTTAACAAGATGTCTCATTGTTTATTTTATTCTGTGGCCAAGCAGTCTAGACGGCTGCCTGACTGTGAACAATGCAGGTTCATCCTCACCCACCAAAGTAGCATGCCAGGTCAGAGGTCACCCTGTAACACCTGCCACTAGGGGGACATATGGAGTTCACATGAAGAAGACAATGAGGGAGTGGAGCAATGCAGTCTGCGGGGCCCTTTAACGAAAAACTAAAGCCCTTTAGCCAGCTCTTTCCACCCTCGGGGCAGAACATCAGCTGTATGCTAATTTTCACAGGGCAGCGGTGGCCTCACAGAGCAGTGAATGTGCTGGCTCACTCTCAAAGCCAGAAATGATTGCGCTTCATCTTGCAGATGTCCTTTTACACTAAATGATGCCACTTAGGATTTTTGTGTTGTACATGTTTTGTTCCAAGTTATCTCCAGTTTCTTCAAAATGGCATTTCATTTGTTCAGTCCTCGCTCTGCCCACCTCCAGAGGGCTTTCTAAAAATAAAGAGTGGAAATAAGTCTCATTTCTGGTGAGGACACATAATTTTTACATCAGGTTCTGCTGAAAGAGAGCTCAGCTGCTGCTTCTGTTAATACGTCAACTACAGCCAGCTATCCTGATAAATGCTTGTGTTCAAATGTACATAAATGTGTGGAATAAAGTGGCAGTTTTGATGTGTGAAATTGATTGCAGCAGTGATAGTAAAGCATCGTGAAAGGCTCTTTGTGTTTCACAGCAGGCTTAAGGCATTAGATGACGGGAACTGGAGGACATATGGGACTAAGAGTTTTGTGACCCCCTCAGCCTCCACAGGCCCATCTGTTCCTTCATCCTTCAGGCTTAACACTACAGGCAGTGAGGTTTTTGGGACATAGGCCCCTTTTTTCACAAGTTCTGCTGTACGACAAATCTGGCCAACATATATTCACGAATATTCAAAGAGTTAAGTATTACTTGAACTGTATCGGATCATCAAGAAGATCATTCAGCAACATTTTCCTGATGATCGAGTCTGACAAAGGTCAAGGCAAATAATCTACGCAAGTATATATCTTTCCTTTTTTCAATTCTGTTTATGAGAGAATTCAGTTGCATATGCATAACCATTGGCTGCCCTATAGGTAGGGTTAGGCCCAACCAATCACAGCACTTCAATCCAATCTAAAAAGCAAAAACAGTAAATACCTTTTGTTTCACTTTTGTGTAAGACAACCTGTGCTGTTTTTCTTGTCAGGCTGTGAATATTTGGCTGTCACAAATCACCCTTGTTGGCCCTTAATTGTTAAAGCAAGTTACATCCTTCCTCTCTGCCATCAGTACTTGTTTCAGCGTTGATGAAGACTGACATTTTTCATGATTTCACTGAAAGCAGATGTGATGAAATTGGACAATAAAGTAATTTGTTTGTTTGTTTGTTTTTCTTTTTACAAGAAGTTGCCATATTGAAGCTAATGGTGTTTGCAGTTTTAAATTTCCTCAATTTTTAAGCCCTGGAAGTTCTCACTTTTACTGACTTAACTTTGAATGATTCTTTAAATGAACTGCCACCTGCTAAGCTTTTTGGGTAATATAGGCAAGAGGCTTTGACAAGGTTGGAAAAATGCAAATGAAAAAAACAACAACAACTGTGTCTGCCTTATCAATTTTTTGCAAGCTGCCCATTATGAGTCCAGCAATACATGTATGTTACTGAATCCAGTGTAATTTTCATAATGCTATTTTCTCTTCCCTTTTAAGCCAACTATACCTGAAGCATCAAGAGTAACGCTACTGAAAAGACCCTTCAGAGTGTTAAATATATTCACATTTGTACTCTCAAATGTTATTTTACCCATGGTCCATGTGCATATGATTTTCCTTATTATGAGTATCACTGACACCTATCTTGCCATCCTCTTAGATCCTTTGAATAGAAACCTTTTCATACTTTTCAGGGCATATCTCATATAAATCCCTGCATTGTTCAGTTCAGTATACCCTATCTGCAATACATGAAAGCAACTTTGAACTTAAAAATGTAAATGTACTAAATAAATGATAAATCTACTACATTGCAATGCAACATTTATGCCTTACGTGTAAAGAAGGTAATGTATATAGCAGAATCATCTCAAGTCCTGCATTGAAAATGCCTGATATAAAGGCATAATCGGGACAAGTTGGGACAACTGCTGATTACTATTGTTGTGGATACAGCTGCTGTTTTTGTAATTTATACATATATTGGGTAATACTGGTGTTGTTAACTGTGCCAGTATAGTATTTCTGATATTTATCTGTAGTATCACATCAATTTTAAAAGTGTAACGAAAACATAGTGTAATGAAAACTTGAACCTATTTTAAAAGGGGAGAGGGGGGCAAGAAAGACCAAAATAGAAAAATATTTGCAATTAGTCACCAAAGCTGTCAAATAAATGCAGTGAAGCAGAAGTCAAAACTTTCATAAAAAAAATACTTGAGTAAAGCCTGGTGAGGTAAAGTTCCGTTTATTTCAGGCTCCGTGATAAACTATAGCCATAAGGTACCATCAGATCTAAATGTTCCAGCCACGAAAGTACCCCGCACTGTGCGTGCGGATGGGAAGGATATCTCCGCCCAGGCACTGATCCTATTGGCGGATCCCGCTGTCAAATCCGGAGGGTCCTGCTCGGAAGGCTCCACTGATTGGCTACAGGGGTCTGTGTGTGTGTGCAGGCAGCGCAGTCTGTTTGAATGTGCTGGTGACTGAAGAGGATCATTTCCATGGACCATCTGTCTTACTGGCTGCGCACAAAACAAAGAAGGACCCAGGATGGTTTTAGTGCATGTCGGATATCTGGTTCTCCCCGTCTTCGGCTCAGTTAGAAACAGAGGTATGAGGAGCTTTATGTTCTCTCTTTTTTTTTTCTAACGCTAACCCCGAAATAATACTTCTTCATTACTTGTCTTAAATATCCACAGATGATGTAAACAGAGCTGACACCTGCTAGCTAAAAGCGAGCCAACGTAACAGCGAGCGATACCGAAATTATATTAGCCTTCTTGCTAGCTGTAGCCGAACCGAGACCGCTAATGAAGCGACCGAAGACGTGAGCCCTCAAATGCCGACGAAGACGTTGTGTTTCGGGCCTGTAAACCGCACTAAAAGGACTTCAGCTGTCAAGCGGCAGCTTTTCTTTTCCCCTTTTCATTTTTTTCTTTTTTACCCTCGGCGGCTAGCGCGCTTCTGTCTGGTTTATCTATTTATCCCTGCGCCTTGTTTATGTGTGTGCCGTCGCCGCTAGCTACTACAGCCCGGACAACAACGGCAGATTAATACTAGCCCAGCTTTATTTAGCTTACAACCTCCACAGGGGTTTCTTAAATTATGAATTTAGCCAAGCTAGGGTAGACCTCTGAATCCAAAGTGACCGAGTGTATTGCTATTTTCTTCTATTTTGCTCCTTTGTGTGCATCCTTTAAAAAAATCTCATTTCTGCGAGTTACTTTAACTGGATGGTTCTTCCACTGAAAGACAGCATTAGGCTAATCGGTGTAAATTAGTATAAGCATATGACTGGTTTTTAATGCGAATAGGCTTTAACATTTTTGGAGCATGTCCCCGTCAAACCTCTAATAAAAATAATAATAAAAAAAATTCCCTGCAAATTTCGCTGCAGGTGCTCCAGTAGTGAAACAGCATAAAATCCGTTTAATAGGGCATAACAACAATAACATCATCCTCCACTGCAGCAGGGCTCTCTGTGTTGATTATGTAATAATAATAGTAATTTGTCGTGCATTGTTAAAACTACATGCAGTAGCACCAATGATTTCATTGTGCTTTTATTTGTGTTCTTTTTTCCTGTTCCATAGTATCGAGGCTGGCTCTACATTCCGCATTTCTCAGACCTTTGTCCCCCTCCATTGTGTAGCTAACGATCATCTGCTGCTGTCTGCCGTAGCCTCTGCCTGTTCTCTGCATCTAGCTGTATTGTGAACCCCTTCTTCCTCATTTCCTCTTTCCATCTGAAGACGACATTGGCATTAAAACAGAGTTCCCACTCATACCGTATCCTTCTGTGTAACAGACTAAAGAATAACACTCTCTGTAGAAAACAGTTTGTCTTAATTTAAACTGTCATGTTGCTCTTTAGTGAATAACCCATTGTAGCGTTAGACTTTACTACAGACTGTCATTGTGATTCTCCCATTCAGTGTGGATAGACTACATTCTGCTGTAAATTTCTGTAAAGTGGATACATTTTGATCCTCCCCTCCCCGATTCGATTACAGCCAGGCTTGATCGAACTCGTTGATTACTCTCCTCACAAAGGTGCATTGTACCGTCTTTTTGTTGTCAAAGAAGCACTTTACAATTGCTATTACTAATAATCTTGTTATCCTGATAATCACTAATTGGCATGCAGCGCTTAAGTCATTTTGTTTTTGGCGACGTTATGTTTTTTTTCCACATTTGAAGGTCCACTGCACCTGTTAATGGTTGCTGGTCATAATCCTATCCATGTGTCAAAGCATTTGTCCCTGCTAGCTGAGTGGACTTCACAATAAATTGGAGAGATGTGAATCTAAACCCATTTTGCCATTTTTGCAGCGCCCCACCACCACTACCACTCCCTCTCAAATCTTACCTCCAGCACCTCCAGAATGCTATCCATTTTACAGGGATGTGTATATCCTGCACTGCTGTAGATCTCCTTTTTTAGAATCAAAATGTCTTTTTTATTCTTTGGTTGTGGTTTTTCTGCCTTATGTTCTTGTATTAGATCCTAATGCATGGTCATTTTATACTTTTGTTTTTCCACATTGAACAGCAGATTCCAATGTAATCTTTGTGAAGAGATGTCCCTGCTGTACTGAAATGTGCTGTAAGCATACACATCTACTCATTGGATGCTGCTTCTGTTCTGTTAACCCTACAGAGAGCATGGTCAGGCCTTGCCTTTGGTCTTTATTTGCATGGGATTATTATTATTATTATGCTTATGTAGAGTCTCTTACTCTTATTATTACTATTATCACACAGTGCCACACATACTAATATTTTTCCAATAAAGACTGTAGTTTTCTTCCTAACCTTCAGTGTGCTTTTTGCTGATTTCCATGTGTTCCTCCCCCTCCTCCCTCCACACTGTGCTGTCACTGAGACGGTCCCCTCACTCTATATGTGCTCTCATTTCTCAGCTGTCTTTGACAGAGTTTCTTCAGGTTGCCACACTGCTTACTTTGGAGTAGGGGCAAGCACATTTTCTTTCCATTTTTAAAATGCAAAGGCATGTTTGATATTGAAACCTCGACACTGACATTTCCTGTTACAGGCTGTCATTCCGTCCAAATCCATACACTATCTATAGACCAAAACACAGTCTCTCTCACAGCCAATCATTGGTGTTAACATTGTGAGCAATATGGGTGAAATCATGGTATGTGTAATATATATATTTTTAAATATAGTTAATAGAAGTATATTGCAAAAAAACACTCAAAAGGAGTTAAATAGTAAATAAAAATACAAGTGTTTAATAATAAAAATTTAAAAAAAGCTGGCATGCTATATAAAATGAAAATAAAACAATATAATTTGCAAGCACGTTAAACCCTATATTTAAAAAATAAAATAAAAGTGAATTAATGAAGCACAAAATAGAATTTAAGGATTATTCAGGCCTTTTTCCTTTTCTTTATGGAAAACATAAATAAGTTCTTGTTTTGAATTTGATGCCAGCAAAATCTTTCAAATAAGTTGCGACAGGGGCATGTTTACCACAGAGTTGCATCAGCTCTTCTAACAACACTCTTCAAGGGCTTGGAAACTATGGCAGACCGGTTGCTGTAGATTTGAAAGAAACATGTTTTCATGGAAGATTTCAGCAGCTCAACACTTCAGAGCCCCCTTTGTTATATACATGTTATTTATTTATCTTTGGTTCGCATTATCTAGAATGTTGATACTGGGTGATGGCCCTGACCTGTTTAGCCCCTGGACTCACTCGGTACAGATCCATACTGCTGTAATTCGTGAGGAATGTTGTTTTGCACGGTCTTGCTGAAAAAAAAGCAAAGGCTTTCCAAAAAAGAAGTCATCTGATCCGATACCTGTACATATCAAATTGTTCAGCATTAATGGCGATTTCACAGATTTGTGAAAGCACCATCAAGATTTGTGAAGTTACTCATAATATTGCTCACTAATGTATGCGCATATCATCAGGAATGGTGCCATTCTTCTGAATTATATTTATGTATAATTTGTTTGTTTTTCACAGTGGTTTTGAGAAGTTGTTTAGTCCACTTCACAGATTTCCACCACAGAACTGAAATGGCGCTGAAGAGCACTGCCGTTCAGTGTTGGTTTTCAGCTTTCCCCCTGAATACAGAGAATTCTTAGAATTCCCTTAATCTTTTAAACAACACTGAACTGGAGATTATATAACCCAGTGATAGTGGAAGATTATGGAGATTGTGTTTTACTTTGAAAAAAAAAACCCACTGGTGAAACACTCAACATAGTTGCATCTAAAAGACTCTCTTTTTAAACCCAATTACAAAATTGATCTATTTTCAGTTTACCCAATTGGAATCAATACTGTTTTTTAGAAGAGGTTTCAGGCATTTTACTAGCTGGGTTTTCCCATCTTTTTGGCCCCTGTCCTAAAAAGTATAGCTTACAATTTAAACTGAGTGTATATAAAACACAACAACAAAAACAAAAACAGGAAAGAAAAATAGGATAGTCATTTTTTTCTCTTCATCACAAAATCAGTACTGCTACCTTACCTTGTACCTTAGCAAGATGCCTTGAACAAAAGCCACCAAGTGGCTTTGTCTTACAAAGACAAAAACTACCTTTCAGCACATCTGTCAATCATTCATCGACATGTTTTAACTGAAAAGTGTAAAAGTACTATCCACTAGATAAGAGATAATGACTACCTATTAATTGGTGAGTTTTGCCTACATATTGAGTTTGCTGCCTCCTGGCTCTAGCCTTTAACATCAGTACTCAGCTATAAGAGCAATGTAGACTTGACCTCCAGCACAAAGTGAACAAGTAGACAGTCCTAAATGTCTAGCTATTCCTTTTTGCAGTCTCCAAATGGGTACCGCAAAGACAATACAGAGGTTCAATAATTAAATGGTGGCTGCTCAGTCTGCATTTAAACTTGTGTCTCTGTGGTATGCTGTCAGGTCCTCAGCTGGTGTTTTTCTTTATTAGCACAACAGACCATGACACATTTATATTCATGTTGCCTTTCTAGCTGGTGACAGCAGCATAACTAAACCCAGTTAGGCTAACGTTGTTTCTCAAGCACAGATAATGTGTTAAACTCTGAGTAATGAGTGCAAATGAAATAAAAGAAGTCACATTTTTTTTGTTAGTAGTAACTCATTTCTCTTTACATGCTGGCTATGCACATCAGCCGGCTGTGTAATGACTTTTCATTTTCATCAAATCTTCAGTTTTTTAGACATCTGTTGTGTTTCTCTTTAGATGCTTCTTTGAAAAGTGTCCAAGTGGGACGCTTTTCTTCCATTTTAACACTTGACTCAGCTGCGTGAACCTTACATCTGCGCGCAGTGTCTGAAAAAGGCTAAAGGTGTGTCCGAGGCACAGCCATGTGTGCTCTGCAGCTGACTTCTAAATATTCCAGCAGCTGCACTGCATGTGCGGCTGCACTGATACAAAACCACGAAAAGCAAGGTCAGCACAATGGTTTTCCAAGCATGTGCATGTTATGCTGGATTTTTTTTTTCTTCACCAAGTGCAGCTGTACAACACATGCACTGATTTTGCCTCATTAATCCTCACCTTCTGATGGTGAGTGTTATAATCGGCGACCTCAGCAGGTGTGGGGATGGTTTCTGCCTAATGGGAGACCAGTGAGACAGGCAGAGGACAGGAGTGTGTTAGAGAGGAGGTGTGATGTAAAGCTGCAGTGACTTCAGGAGGAGTGGAGGGAGAGAGAAAGAAAAGAGTTGAGGTTCCATGTCAGACTGCTGCAGTCGCAGGTGGGTGGGGCTTGCTGGCTGTCACTCACTGTGGGACACCATGCTGCAGCCATGCTGTGGGGGAGGGGCCGCCTGTGCAGCAGCTGAGGGGAGAGGATAGGTGGAAGGGTGTGTGTGTGTGTGTGTGTGTGTGTGTGTGTTTCTGTCTGTGAGTCAAAGACAAAGCCTCAGATGTAACAGTGGAAACATCAGGGCTGCTGCTGCTGGCAGCTCTGCAGTACGTCAAATATTAATGCCAGCAGTTCATGCTGTGAAAAGCTCCCAGACACAAATAATCTGATATTTACCCTGAACTCCACACAACAGTCCAGCTTTGCCGGGTCACAGGCTTCATGCAAAACTGATGCACAGCCTTTAACCAATCCAAGCCACCAGTCTGCCATTTCTGCTCTACTTCCTCAACCAAATGCTGTTTTTCTCTTTGCCCGTGGCTCTCTGGGTTCACTGGCTTTCCATGTCCCGAGGCTATATCCAACAAAGCAAAGCCAGACAAATATGTCGTTTCAGCAACAAAAAACAGAGCATTTTGGGAAATGCGTTTGTTTCATCTGCACAGGACTTTATCAAATCATAACCACTTCCCTGCACATCTAACTCTCCTTAATTGATTTGCTACGTCTTAAAAAAACAGTGAAGTAAAAGCAATATTTCATTTTCTGCCGTTGAGAAATGTTACACACTTGTTAAATTTTAAATTAGATCTCAACTCAGTGAACCAGCTACTGTTAATTAAACTTGTCAGGAAATATTAAGTATGTCATAGACCATTAACAAAGAGCCAAATCTACAATGTGGCTTCATGTTATTGTTTGAAAGATTATGAGTAAACAGTTTAAATGGGCAGTTCTTATTCACGGGACATGCAAAGACACAATACTGACATATTTACGTATACACTGTCCTCCAGACCCCGCTGTCTGCTTTCCTCTCCAGAGGAAATTTAGAGAAGCTTTAATTGGAAGTTAAAGGAGTAATACTCTCAGCTTGCTTCCAGCATTCATTTCTGTGAGCTCTGAGTAATTTGTATTGATTGTTTTGTGCAAGTGCAACACCAAGGTGACTCAGTGGGACTAGCACACAACCTCCCATCTTCTCTGCTTAGTAGGAAGGGTGGAGAGAAGACAAAAATGAAAGCCCATAAACTTTTCAGACTTTCTTGATGGCTATGGTGCATTACTATTATCTGACTCTTTTGTTGAGAAAGTCTCAGTTTAATATGTTCCTTCAAACAGCAAACGCAATAAAAATAACAGAGTTTGAAACTATTGGTTTTGCTGGGATTCGTTTTGGAAATACCCTAGACCCCCAGTTAGTGAGGATGCGTCTTTCCTGTTGGCTGCACATGGCAAGTGGAGACGCAGACCATTGAGTGAAATCCGTCTGTGGGTTTAGTTGGTGCTCCACAGGGTTCTCCATGTCTGCGTCGTCCATCTGCTGTTTTGTCTGTCTTGTCTCTTCCTGTGTCACGTTCCTCTCTGCGTGGTTGGTTTTTAAATGTGTTTGTGTCTTTTTTACGAGTGTGTGCGAAAGTGCTGTTGGTTCGTCTCCTTGTCGTGTAAGTTTCAGTGAAAGCGATCGCAGCTCCGTTTTGATCCCTCGCATTTATTCCCAATAGGAGCGCACTTCACCAGGCATCAACACAGCCATGCTACCTCCTGCCGACACTTTCACCTGGGTGCTCCCCAGGCACCCATCTCAGCTGAGTTTCCTTTAGGACATGCCAGCCAGCCCCCGCAGACAGGCCTGGCCACCCACCTGCCCCCGACGCACCATCCACCCCTCACTGCCCTGCCCGGACCCCCTCAGTTTCAGGATGTGCCGGGGCCTTCATTCCTACCTCAGGCCTTACACCAGCAATACCTCATCCAGCAGCAGCTCCTCGAAGCGCAGCATCGCAGGATCCTCCCACACTCCAGGTAGTGACCCTTGCATCCATACAAACACAACTAAAAAAACAAACAAAAAACTGAGATATTTTTTAAATCAAATCTCTATCTAATTACAGAAGAGCCCAGGAGCGTATTCCCCTGAACCCTCACAGACTGCGTTCGGGCTACGAGTACTCCCCGCCTCTCCATGTTCCTCAGCCAATGACACAACAACCGCGGTACCTGGCCGAAGGCACCGACTGGTGAGTCACCGTTGGGGATTAACGAGAATCCTGCAGAGTTGAGAAATGATCCCGTCTTTTTTTTATCTTTCCACCCATCTGTCTGTCTGCCACATTGCCTGGCATGGGCTATGTTAATTTAGCCACGTTCCTCTCTTTCTGCAGGGATCTCAGCGTAGATGCTGGCCTCCCTCACCATCAGTACCAGCTCCAGCAGCTTCCGCAGCACTATCAGCATTACCTGGCCTCCCCTCGAATGCATCACTTTCCCAGGAACACATCCTCTGCACAAGTGGTATGTTGGTCACTTCCTCAGGTGGCCTTGGATAGCTTGATAGTCTATATTCCTGCTGTAATATAATGAAGGATTTTGTTGTAGGTTGTGCATGAAATCAGAAACTACCCATACCCCCAGCTTCACCTGTTGGCGCTGCAAAGTTTAAATCCTTCGAGGCACGCCACTGCTGTGCGAGAAAGCTATGAGGTAAATCTGACTGTCCATCTATCAAACTCTGCACCTTCCTACGGTGTCACTTTAAGTTATATGTACTAATTGTTCTCTAGCTTTTAATCAGTATGAGCTTCATACGCAGATTTTTTTCATTCTTTCCTGACCATGAAAACAGCAGTGAACCAAACCATTTGTTGTCCATGTAGTAGCTTTTTCTCTTTTTAGCATTCTGGTTCATTTTATTAACTGGGCTGTTCCTGCAGGAGCTGCTGCAGCTGGAGGATCGACTGGGGAGCGTTAGCAGAGGAGCTGTTCAGACAACCATAGAGAGATTTACTTTTCCACACAAATACAAGAAGGTATGGCAGATGAGACAAAAATCTGTTGAACGTTTGCTTTTTTCCCCCCTTTGTTTTGACCCTACATTTCTGTCTCTCTGTAATGTGACCCACGAACAGAGAAAGCCCCTGCAGTTGAAGATTGGGGAGGAGGAGGAAACAGATGTTGATGAAAAATGTACCATATGTTTGTCCATGCTGGAGGACGGAGAAGATGTCAGGTAATAATTACTTTGTAGACCCAGAAATCATAAAAAAGAGAAGTGCACTTATTCTGAGTGAGTTAAATGGGAAAATCTATACCAAATTGATTTGATGGGAAACATGATGCTGCAGGCTGCAGATGATGAGCTTAGCTCAGAGATGCATTGCAGGATGGGTCTAGACAGCAGGGACTGATGGGGAAGACGAGATGGAAGCCGGACTTCCTTTTCTATTATCGTAGACAATATGACATCATTGAAAGACTGATAAGCTAATTGCCTGAGTGAGACATCAAGCAATTGCAAGAGATAAAAGAGGCACGACTACAGGAATTACTGTACCATTACCATTATCAGCGTTGCCTTCTAACATTTTTGTCTGATTTTTGTTTTCCACTTTATAATAAATATCACTTTACCTGACTTATTGTCAGGTTTACTGATAATCATGATATGATACACCACATCTCTGTGTATTGTCTGCAAACTCCTCCTGTGCAGTCTGTAGCACAGCAGCCAAACGTTGCACACAGGTACATCTTAGGTCCCTGATGCTACTTAACCACCTACCAACAAGCTAAAGTGGACTATTTTTTAGCTTTTACAGAGCTATAACACCTTAAAATGTATATTATTTTGATTCAAGGACAGCAACATCTAATTGATACTTAAAAACTATGGTATATATGATATAATGTCATCAGGCTTCCTGGCAATAAAGGACTAATAGTCAGAACATGAGCATGGGCCTGTAAAAGTAAATATAATAAATCCAATATCAGTCATTTCATGAAATGCAGTCATTTCAAATCATCATTTCATCCACTGTCTATGTAATATAATGTAAGAGTTTCTGACAAATACCAAGTATTTACTTCTTCCCATTGTGTTTCTGCCGACCTTCTGAGCAAATCAGTCATGAGAATCTTTCCAGTCCTGTACCACATGTGTGCATAAATGAGCCTCTGCTATGAGCTGTTGCCAGACAAATAGCTGAGACTCTAGGAAGCTTCTGATCATGGCTAAGAAATAGTCCAATCTCAAGCCACCCACATACCAAAATTTAGTTACATTTTTTTTTTGATAGTTGTATTTTCACATGGAGACAAAAATCCCCTTTAGTGTTGCATCAGGAAAGGCATCCACCATAAAACTGATCAAACATGCAGAACTACCTGCTGCAGTGACCCCTTATGAAAATGGTGCTGCCAAAAGTAGCCTGTATGCAGAGGCAGAAGCATGGCAACAACCTGCTTTTCAAATGCTGGAATTATAATCCCTAAAATGTTCTGTTCCATTACGCACATGCATTTGAAACAGTGGTTGGGAGGGAATTTTTAGGTAACAAGAACTGTCCCCCTGGGTGAGGCGAGAGGATCGGTTTGCAACATAAGAGTCTCAGCTGTCTGAGAGGCATTTGGGACTGACTACTCAACAACAAAAGTTGTCTCTACATGCCTGAATGAACAGAATTAACTCCCCGAGGGTCTTTTTAAGCTCACAACTGTATGCACTGGAAAAGTAACACACAGTCATGTGAATCCACACTGACCCTAAAGTTTGTCTCTCTTCCTATCCTGCAGGAGGCTGCCCTGCATGCACCTCTTCCACCAGGGCTGCGTGGACCAATGGCTGGCCACCAGCAGAAAGTGTCCAATCTGTCGAGTTGACATCGAAACACAGCTGAACCCCGACAGCTGATGAGATTCGACACTCTCGTGATTCAGTCGCCCTCGTGGTGCGATTCTTGCTTTCTTCCACCTCCGGCTCGCCAGCCTCCCCCACCTTACCCTACCCCACCCCACCTCCCTCGACCTCCTCCTTCCCGTCGGGTGCTTTGCCAAATGTCTCCAGACTTCATGTGACATCACCACCCTTCTGAGTCACGCTTTACTGAGCCAAGCCAGGAAAACTAACTGCACGGAGAGGCCGCAAAGGACTCTCTTTATATAGAAGCACATCCCTCTGGAAGCAAAAGACACACTAACAAACAAATACTCATATACACAGGGTTTACTTGTAGCTTGCTGGTCTTACGTGGGGTTGTTGTTGCTGTTGTGGTGTTGTACTGTAGGTAGCCTGGGGCTGTGTAGCATGTCCTCAAAGCCATGAGTTAATGTCCTGAGACTAGAAAACACATAACCCCAGACCTAGCTGGCTACTTTTCTCTCTTCTCTTCAATCTCTCTCTCTTGCTCTCTTTTTACACACACATATATATACACACACACACACACACACACACACACACACAAATATATATTTCTCTCTTTTTAAACACAATCAAAATGAATATTCTGCCACGCAAGAAAGCTTAACAGAATCTAAATGCTCTGATGCCATGTTTACCTAAAGATCATTTGTGGTCGTAGTAGAGTAGCAGTAACCAATAAGTGAGATCTGGTGCGACCTCCTCGAGGCCAAGCACCAGCTAGCTGTGTGTTTTAATTCTCTCATGCAGCTTTTGACATTTCGCAGTACAGTTGTGCGTTTACCTTGGGTTGGTGTCATGTGCAGATGGTGTGATGTGATTAGGTCTCATTCACTGTCAGGGAAAACCCAGTGACTGCGATGTTTTTGTGTTTGAAATTGAAAAAAAGAAGAAGAAGAAGACAAAAAATAATAGTGTTTTCACCAAAATGCATTATGTCACAGTGTAGCTTGAATCTCCGCACAGGTTTTATGTCCACTGCCCATGCCATGTGTCACTTCAAGAGACTGCGTCTCACACAAACGTGTTAGGTGAAGAACACGGCCACTGGAGTGCTTATACAACACAAAACCAAAAGAAACAAAAAGAAAAAACACAAAAAAACCTGAAAAGGGATGAACAACAGAAGCTATCATGCACTGCAGAGCGAGGTGGGAGGATTTAGCTGCCCTTGTACCTGCATTTCCATCTGGCACTAGGCCAGTGGCAGAACAGTGCACACTAAAAAACAAAAAAGGAAGATTGCATGTTTCATTTTTTGGGTTTGGGGCTGTTGGCTGTGGTAGCGTTTCTTCACTTTTAAAAGGTACAGAGACGCCTGTGCATGACTTAGTTAATCTGAGCTGTGACTATCTTCTGAACACTAACAAATATTAATAATAATAATAATAATTTTTAAAAAGTCAGTGGTTTGCTCCCCTGACTTGTAGCGCGTGTCATCCGGTTCCCTTTGGTGGCGACCTTGGGATCCTGTTTTTTGATGTTTACCTTATTGCCTAAAGAACAAGCACATGTGACGATAGTTATAGCAACAAAAGTTTCTCCTCGGCATCGCGTTTGGTTTATATATAGGTACGGATTCATGCAGTGTTTTGAGCTGGGAGAGGAGCTTGCGTATTGATCTTGTGTTATATTTGTGTGACAGACCTCCCCTCGTGGTTGCTATGCTGGTTGCTATGCTGTATTTGCTAGAACATGTAGAAACGTGGTGCGACGGAGGCAGCCTCCCTCTCACAGTGCACACAGACACGAGACGACAGGACAGCAGGAAAGCATTCAGGCTGTTAAAACACACACTCTCTCTATCACCATTTCTTCTCTCTTTTTTTTTTACCCTTTGTGTCAGCTTGTCACTTCAGTTCCACAGAGCTGTGTGTGTTTGTGTGTGTGCGCGTGTGTTACAGGACGCCTTTAGGACCCTCACTGTCCTCTCTGCACTGTGATAGCATATAACAAGGGTAACACTTGGCCCAGAGACTCAATTAACAAGGCTTACTTCTTCCTGTCTTGTGCACTGCCAGTGTTGACACTGCCTCCTCCTGTAGTGGAGTCATCCGTGATGAAAGTTGTCATAGTTTACACAGGGTGTTGTCAGTTGAGATGCCTTAAGTATTTAACAATCATAATTTATTACTAACTGTAGATACTGTGGGTATGTATTTAATTTTATATAGTTTTTTTTTTCTTTTTCTGGAGTTGGGTTGACTGAATCATAATTTATTTATTTACAAATATAACATGAAAAGGCTATTAAAAAATGGATACCTCATGTTTTTTGGTTGCATTGTTTTAAATGGGAATGCTTTGCATGCAGTTGTACTTTTTCGGAACACTAAAAGTAAAAAAAAAGAGGAAAAAAAGTTCTGCTGTTCGATCTCCACAAGCTGGCTGTGCGATGTTTACTGACCAAGGCTGAGCTACTGAGCCCGTTCTCTCTCTTTCTCTCTCTCTCTTCCTGTCTTCTATGTCTCTTTTTCTCTTTCATGTGGTGCTGTGGATCTTGGTTACATTCCATTCAATGCAATCTCTCCAATCCCCCATGCTGTGATGTAGTGAACAAACTGCAAGTGAATTGGTTTTGGTTTGTGACAATTTTTTTTCTTTTTTTTTCTTTCTTTTGCACTAACTTGTTTAAAATGGGAACCCTCTCACTGGCAAAAAAAATATTTTAGATTATTTAAATGAACTGGCTTTTATTTTTTTATGCTCTGCTTCTCACACAATGCACTAAGGGTCTTAATGAAACATGTTCCTTTGTTTTAACTCTTTGTGTTATCTCTTCAGTTGTCATCTCTCTAGTGTTTCTCTGTTCGTTGGTTTCTTATGTTGTTGTTTTTTTTCCCGAAATGCTTTGTAGATTTAAGCATAACAAGTGCCTCGCTTTAAGTGTTAGGGGATATTTCCATATAACGGAAACCATGAACAACAATCAGTCCATCCACCATGCCTTACTGGTTGCTTAGTTAATTAAGTGAATGGAAAACGAAGGAGCTGAGACAACATTTGACTAAAGCCATTATAATCAATCAATCCAAGTCAAGCTGTCCAAAAACTAGCTGCCGGTTTGTAGTACCGAAGCACTGCATTGCTGTGGAAATAGCTCTGACTATAAAGAGGCATGTTTCACCGTGGGCTTTACAGCGGTCCTTTCGATGTACTTCTCCATTCTGTTTTCTCCTCTTCTTTCCGTCTCCGTTTGATTTTACCGTCCGTCCGTCCCTCCTCTCCGACTCTCTCTCTGTTTGCTTTCACAGTCTAAAAAAGGAAGGCAAGGATTTAAAGCACAACCTTTTCTAAAGAACAAAAAACAAATGCATGTTTTCTCAGGTTTCAGTGTAGTCGCAATGGTTTCATAGTATATGGTGAAAATATATACAAAGAATATAACAGAAAAAAAATTATAAATTTTGTTGCTGCTTGAATCTGACAAAAACCAACAAGTGAAGAAACTATCCCAAAAAGTGCCAGTGAAAGGGCTGCCGCCATCCTTGTATGAAAACCTGCTGTTTAGCTGTGACTGCGCAATGTTTTTTCAAAATAGGATATTTTATCTGAAAATAGAACTATTTATCATTAATATTAAAGCAATAGCGCATTAAAATGGTTTTGAGCGTGTTGATGATGAAGTGGATGAGCCTGTTATGGGTAAATGTTAGATTTACATTTGGTGGAATTTTGTACTTTATTTATTATTACTACTACTAATAATGATGATAATGATCTCAAAGGTTGCATTGCTAAACCCAAACTGTTCTGTTTTTAATTTTTATTTTATTTCATGGCTTGTATATTATCCTTTTATATGTGCTCTTTTTGTAATAAACTTGATAAAATGGAAGTGAACCTATTTTTTCTTTTGTCTTTTTTTTAACCCCTCAAAATGCAGCAGTTTTGTACTTCATCCTTAGTTAAAGGTGAAGTCAGGTCATCAGGTTGTTTTATAGAGAAAAAAAAAAAAGATATTGTACTTATAAATTTATAGCGTTTTACGTATGTGGCTAGAGATCACCCACATGTCAAAAGCAGAGAAAAAAGAGAACTGTGGGTGTACTGTAAATATATGTTTTATCAGCTTTGATGGGATCTCCTTTACCAAAGAAGTGAAAATACAAAGAAAAGAGGCAACAGCATCTGGATATAAAGTCATCCTCTTCCTTCTCACCTCAAGTCTTATCTGCTGAACTGAAGTCAGGACTCTAAAACATAAAAATGTGTATAAACATCCTCATTTATTCCTAATATTATTCCAGTTACTTATTGTCAGAAGATTAGACTGTTATCTTTCTATCTCCAGCTAGCTGACAAAAGCTAACAACAACAGCAGCTGGTTTTAAGCTAACATTATGCTAGCTAATGTTAGGCTAAAGTATCCTAAAATTCCTAAAAATCCTAAAAATTCACACTTGATTACATTCTCACACCTTATAAGAGGTTATTCACTCAGAGCGTCAGAGTTCAGCAAAGCTACATCCACTTCAAAGACTGTTTCACAGAAGTTAACAGAGGCTACCAGCAGCAAAAACTATAGTGCTGCCTAATGTTCTGCATGTCCTCAACAACTCACCTTAGTATGGCTGTCATTGTTCAGACATGAGCTTCTCTGATTCAGTGACACATATTGGACTTGGAAATAGAGATAGGTGCTTCTTACTGGGCATTGACAGCTAAGGCAAACAGAAGACTGACAGCTTTTCACAAATAGGGAAAAACTCTTTCCAGATCTGGTCCAAACATTAATAGAAACTTGCCGACTGACCATGTCACCATGGGGAACAGTCTAAATTTAATGTTTATGGTCTCTCTTGACTGACTACAACATGCTTTTCCTTTGGCCTCCGTATCTAGGATTATACACTTGAATCAGGGACAAAAGTACTCAGTTGACTGATTTCTGCAATCTACTGACATGTAGCGGTTAGATTGTAATTCAAAAACCCGAAGAAATCATGGAATCTCTGTGTGTCCCTGTATTGTTGACTAGACATTAAAACAATTGTTTTGGGCCAAGGAAAAAGTTATAAATATAAAATTCATACACAATTACTTCTTAACTATCACTTTGACATATTTGAATGTCCCATTTGAGTCATTTATTTACCTGTTTAATGTAATGTCTAAATATCATTCTCCACAATTTGCATAGGATCATCAAAACTGAACAACAGAAGATTGGAAAATCATTGCCTGGTCTGTTGAGACTCAGTTTTTGCTGCAGAAATTCAGATGGTATGGTCAGAATTTTGTGTAAACAACATGAAAGCATGGATCTATCCTGCGTTGTATCAGTGATTCAGGCTGATACTGGTGATGGTGTAATAGTGTGGAGGAGATTTTCTTGGCACATGTTGGGACCCTCAGTATCAACTGAGCATCATTTTAACACCACAGCCTACCTGAGTATTGATGCTGACCGTGCCCATCCCTTTATGACCACAGTGTACCAGTCTCCTTCCAGCATAATAGTGCGACAGGTCACAAAGCTCAAATCAACTCAAACTGGTTTCTTGATTTGTTGAATGAATTCACTGCACATAAATTGTCTCCACAGTCACCGGATCTCAGTCCAATATAGCATCTTTGCAAGTTTGTGGAACTGAATATTTGCAACAACTGTGTAATGCAATCAGGTCAATATGGATCAAAATCTCTGAGGAATATTTCCAGCATTTTGTTTGCTGTGTTTAAGGCAAAAGGAGATGACTGTAATAGCAAAGTATAACTAATGAAGTGCCCAATGAGTGTATATTTCTACTTAACCAGACTTGAAGGTAAAGTTTAGACCTACCAGCAAGTCAGAAGTGAAGCTGAAAACTGGGTGTTATAAACAAATTGGATTTATTTATTCATTTGTTCATTTTATAAAATCTGTATTACAACAAAACAATGCAAAGAATCCCTGATATTTAAAAAGAATGGCACTTTCCTTTTTCCTGACCACATTAGACATCATCATGACATGTTTTTTTTAAATGTCTCAGTTCCTGAGATATAAAACTTGCTAGAAGCAGAATCTCTTTGGTCATTACTTTTAAACATAAGAGGACATGCTTGAGCTGTAGGGTTTTTTAGTATTTTGGGTAGATGGCCCTGGAGATTTTTCCATCTGCCTTCTTAGAGTCCAGCCATTTCCCGCAGAGAAAGATAGTGGTAACACCATTGGCTGTGTTGGTGACTTCCACACGATCGAGCAGCCAGCCAGGGCTGAGACCGGAGTTGTCGTGTTCTACCCGGACTTTCTGCAACTCCCCCATGTCCAGCATTTCCACAGAGAAACGGTCTGTTTGCCCACGTTCAAAAAGGTTACGAAACTTCTGACGCAGTTGCCTGCAACCCGAATCTCCATTGGAGCCATAGAGAGTAATGAAAACATTGGCATCGGTTCCTGCACCCTTTTCATCACCTGTGATGACGATGATCTCATATTTGACAGGTACCAGGCTTCGAGCTTTGCTTGCAAAGCTCTCGATGGTCTTTGTGCACTCAACGGTGATGAAATCGTCCCTCTTAGGAGAAAGAGGAATGAGGGAATTGCATTTGAAAATGTACCTGGAGATAATGGAGCAGAGCAGAAGGAATATAGTCTAACCATTTGAGAATATCAAGAAATTGTTTGATGGTGGAAAATAAATGAATGGCTACAGTGGGGAAGCAGCTGCCTTACTTGTTTCCCAGTTCTCTTTCGGTCACAACAACCTCCTCCACGTGCCAGTAAACCTCCCCCTTTACTTTCTTTCCATCCTTGGGTGTATGGCCCAGACAGATGCCAGCAATATCACCCAAGTTCTTGGATGAAAATTCAAACCTGTCAACATTTCCCCTAAAAAGAGAGAGGAACATGGATTCGTTGGTGAAAGTAGCTATTAGAGCAGGGCGATATGACCAAAAATATTTATCACGATATACATTTGAAAATTTGCGATAACGATATAACTGACGATATAATTGACACTAGACAAAATACTTTACAACTCCACAATTGTATTAGTGCAAAAAAACCCATCAATGTATTTTCACTTAAACAAGCAGCTGTTTTTTGCATTAAAGTTATATAAAAATGTAACAGTGCAAATGCAAATTCCTTGCTGACAGTTTAACCAAAAGGCATTTCCAGTGGAAATTGGCCAACATATCCTCAGCATAACCATGTATAATATCCACAAAACTTAAAA
>NW_005187403.1:6232490-6243135 GCF_000239375.1 Pundamilia nyererei | reverse complement strand
AAGTCGTACTAAAACATCAGTCAGTAAACACAACCAGAATCCAAACATAAGGCACACGGTATTATAAGAGGCAGTGTCGATTTTCAGAAAAATCAAAGGATTGATTTTAAGTGTGCCATATTTTCCAAAAAACATGGTAATAACGACGGCCCGCTGGCACGCTCTACCAAAAATAGTGCTTTGTTGTGTATCTGACGGACGAAAGCTAAACCAGTTCTACATCACTGAAGTTGCAGCATTTTTACAAACCAATTCTGGTTCATCCTTTTCATTCAACGATCCGCTTTCGCCCATGTCATTCTCCGTCGCCGCCGTGCCTTTTTCGCCATGTGCGTATGAAAACAAAGGCACTGCGCATGCGCGTTTTACCCATATTCTATCGCGATATTTCATTTTCTTGTCATTGCCCAACATTATACCGGTATTACCGTGAACGGTATGATATGGCCCAGCCCTAGTAGCTATTCCCTTAAATTGCTTTGCGTTAATTGAAATTCACATCACTGCCAGTTTGTTCTGTGTCAGAATTAATCTTTAACAGGATGGAGTGTAGTCATGACATCAGAGTGCGGTGCTGGTCTGGTCTTAAGTATTTTGGATAATCATCATGAGGGCAGAGAGAGATGCAGAGGGAGAGAAAGCACATTTCTTTTTCATGCAAACAAGCTGCCGGTGACTGAGTTAATCTTGCAGCAAGTACCTACCGCAAGAACCTCTTCTTCTTTGAGGAGTTCTCCATTACAAATTCTTTTGATCGACCCTTTCTCCCTTCAAGTACAATCCAGGCATTTTCCTTGGTTTCAGCTGTGTCTCCAGTTGTGATACAAATTTCATACTCTGTCATAGAGAAAAGGAGACTCAGTTACAGTAAAATGTTGTTGCACTAAACTACAAGGGGGGATAATTGAATGCTGTGAGGTGCTAGCCTTACTGGTCTTTTCATTGAGGTCCAAGTAGTCATTGTTAGCACAGGCCAGCTCTCTCATTATCTGTCCATCATCATCGTTCTTGGCAAGCCAGCGGTCACAGGGGAAACGAAATGTTTTGTCCATGATCTCGTCCTTCACATCAATATACTCCAAGTGCCAGCCTGGAGCAATACCTGCATGTAACGAGATGCAAAAAATACCAGTGTGCAGTGCTTTCAAACTTTTCATTCTAAGAACAGTTGAGCTCAGTCTAAGCTGTTCACCGTGCCAGTTAGAGCAGCTGACCTGTGTTATCGTGCCAGACTCGTACTTTGGAGAGGTCTCCCATGCTGAGGATTTCTGGGAAGCGAAACGTGTCCACCTGCTTGCGTTCAAACTTGTTGGACTTGTTGCACTCTTTCAGCGCCAGTGTTCCTGTGTCCCCGTTCTCTCCAAAAATAATGATCCATACGTTGGCATCAGTGCCTGCCCCTGAAGAGATGCAGCAGTTTACTATTTAGAAAAAAAAAATCCTCGACAATAATAAGGGATTTTTCTTGGTTTGGTTACACTTTTAAATAAACATGGGTGGAACCATGGACAGAACTTTGCTTGGATTTTAGTCTATAAAGTCACAGCTTCCCAGTCTACATGGTCACTGAATGCAATTAACTATAATAAAAATGATTTACTGTCACTCGAGCTAGCTCTAATTATATACGTGCAAAGCAATTAAGCTATATCAAAGAGTTGTATGGCAGTAAAAAGGCTGTACAGCAATAGCAAATCACCACCTGAAAAGTAAACTGGGGAGCAGTGAGAGCTGGGTTCTCTGACTCATACAGCGCATCTATAATCCCCCTGTGCTTTATTATTTTATCACAGTCGGTTAGATCCTGAGTGAAACCTCACTCAGCCTGCAGCATGTTTTCAGTGTCCTTGCTTAAACTCTCTTCTGTAGAGTAGGCAAGAATGTTGATCATTTAACAATCCAGCAGTTGTAATAAGAAATTATCACGCTGGCAATTTTTGAGATCTGGATATTTTTAAAGTTACATGTAACATATGGAACTTATGTGACATATATTCTAATGCACACACTTGATCTTCAGTACCTCTTTATAGTATACGTGCATAGGAACAGCTCTGCCTATGTGATGTTGTTTGTGGGTGTGTTTGCATCTATCAGCCTTGCTCATTTTTTCCTCCCAGAGCCTTAGTGGCGGTGCAAGGCTACATGTCAGCTTCCAGTAACTGACAGTGGCAGAGAGCAGCCCTTTGAAGTCGGCTCAGACTTCTTGCTATTCTGATCGTATTGATCAGCAGAGCAACTGAGCTAGATGAAAACCCAGGGTGAAGAAAAGATGGAGCAGCGGTGTGGAGGGCTTCTGAAGAGGATCTCTTTAATTGCCACGAGGGATTCAGCCATGAATTATTCCACCTTTGCCTTTGCCTAGGAAAACAACAAACCCCTGCACAAGGGCAGGCAAAATGAGGCTCTAACTCTGCATTGATCTTTGGGTAGTGACTGAAAACACGGGATGGCAGTCATACAGTAATTAGTCTCTTCCAGGCAGCAGCTCGTTTGGCTTTGATGGGGAGGGTTTCACAGGATGTTCACAGTATAGAGCCACTCGCAGGTGCTCAAATGCAGAATACTCTCTGGTGTATCCTTTGAAAGTGGTCCGAAAAACAGATGATGAGGATGTGATCCAGGAAACGCTTGACAAATTAAATGTGTCCGCTGACCACAGAGTCCTTCAGGATCCCCCGGGAAGAGCTGGAGGATGTTCCTGATGAAAGAGGATGTCTACTCTGCTCAGTCTCAGCACCCCTGAACCCAGAGAATAAAGGCCGAATGGACAGGGAATGCTCATAGGCCTGTTAAGTATACTTAGAGTGCCCTCACTGACCCCACAGCTCAGACCTCAACATTTCAGTTATTATTTGGTTTTATGTTGACACATTAAGATATGTGCAATCAAAACTGGGTATTGGGACTGTTACAGAAAAAATGTGCTTCATGTTTCCAATCTTACCTATTTGCTTGTGAATAAGTAATCATTTGATATCGTCAAGCCCCTAAACATGTTCAGATCAAACAATATGAATCTTAAAATGGCCACAACAAATATTGGCAACCTGTAACTAGTTTAAAAAACAGTGTCTGAAAGAAGCTTTTATGCTTTTCATTTCTTCTGTCACATATATCATGTTGCAATGATGGGTTCTCATATTAAACACAGACAAATTTTCAAATAATTATCTAGCATATGTGCAAAATCCCTTCCCTCATTAAAGTTGTCCCTCATATCTTCATATTTTGCTTCCAAAGAGTCAGACTTTCCTGTATTTTTCAAAAGCACTTTGAAAAATGCTTTTCCTGAATTTATGAAGAGCTTTCAAAGTTTTTCTTTGGACACTGGGCAGTCCAGTCATCATGCTTGACCTGATTATACTTGAAATTTCAGAGGAAGGTTTTGTTTGTTTGTTTGTTTGTTTGTTTGTTTGAATCATTTAACATTGATCTATGACTCATTCAAACATAAAAGGACACCTTGAAGATTTCCATGTATGTTTGGACAAGTACTGCATATTTCGAATGGGACCACAGAGCTGGGTTGAGAACCTACCTGCGACGTCACTTGTCTTGACCTGGACAATGTAGGTAGTGACCTCCACCATCACCTCCTCGTCCACCACAGCTGCCATCTCACAGATCAGTGTCCTCTTGGGTCCATGTGTCCTGGACAGCCACCCTTCATAGGTAAACACAGACACCTCCTCCGTGGTCAGGTTACGCATGATCACCTGAATGCACAGAATTAGCTTATAAATTAGCAAAGCATTTGGAAGATTGCATTATAATTATTAAAGGTAAGATTTAACAGTAATAAATGCTGCTGTGATGTGATGTATTACAACAGGAGTATAAATATCAACCTGCAGATGAAAGTTCAGGGCATCATCAATAGTAATGCATTCACTTATGATTGATATTGCTATTACTTGAACCGCAGTACTAGTGTATTGAATGCTGTGTCATATTATGGCTGGATGACTACTGTGTTACCAGCAGGTACACTAATCCTGCCTCTCTGAAGGTTTCTAGTTTCTAATAACAGGAAAAAACTTCTCTGTTAGGCCAAGAATCAGCCAGACATCTATTAGCTCTCCCTTCTGCGTATTTATCTGGACAGATTACTATGCTGGCAGTCCACCTGGTGCACCATTGTGTCAGTTTCAAGGCGACGACCTGTCCATAAAGGCAGCATATCTGCTTGTGATGCTGAACACACAAGGCTCTGTTCAGGGTCAAGTCAAGGAGATGTTCACAGCGGCTGAGACTCGGGCACGGATGGACAGGGCTTTGTATTGTTTCTGACTGCTCTGCCGCCCTACAGGCATGGTGCATTTAGTAGAGAAGACATTTGCATAGGAAATGTGTTCTACTTCATCAAAAGCTTTAGCCTGAGACTTCACACTAAATTTAGTGGTGGGAAGTGATATCATCCTCACAGAATCATTTAAA
The DNA here is from genome assembly GCF_000239375.1 of Pundamilia nyererei. Classification (NCBI taxonomy): domain Eukaryota; kingdom Metazoa; phylum Chordata; class Actinopteri; order Cichliformes; family Cichlidae; genus Pundamilia; species Pundamilia nyererei. Next base: position 6,238,695 of record NW_005187403.1, on the reverse strand, counting down.
AAAATCTTTCAGTACTGAGGCAGTCAATTCCAATATGTTGCACTAGTATTCTGTAAATTAATTTATATATAAGATGAAATGATTTCTCTCTCGAGGCCAAACATGGTGCTCATTTGTAGCGTGTGCGTACTGTAAGAGAGAGCGTGTCCGTGATTCAAGCAACAGCGGCACGGAGAATAAAATGGGTCAATATGCTCACTCCAGGAGTTCTGGGCCCTGCTCTGTGTGTGTGTTTGTGTGTGTTGTTGCCTGTGTCTTTGTGTGTGGTTGAATCATTGACCGTTCTCCTGCAGGCGGGGGTAGATGTGTGTGTGTGTGTGTGTGTGTATTTGTCTGTGCCATATAATAGATTGAATGATCCTGTGACCTACAGCATGTGGTGCCAGGATAAAAAAACACAAGCCTGTGAGTGCTTTGTACTATTGATCTTGGAATGAGATAGCGATTACTCTTCTGCTTTTTATGTTGCTGGTTTTATGTTTTATGGTTGAGATCTGCAGTTTCTTCTTTATAACAAATTAGGCCTCGACAAGAACAAAAAATTCTATGCATGATATTACTAAAGAGCTCAATCTGCACACGTTCCCTTTTGCTCTAGCTGTTCCTGGGGGTTCTTTCTAAACCCTTTTTACCAAATAAACATCTTCTAAATGACTGCATTGTATCTGTGTGCCTGGTGAGCCGACCTTGTCAAGAAACCAGTCGGGCCGACTGCCTGATCCATCTATCCGGAGTCGCATTTTTCTCAGTGGGGCAACGTCATCGATCTCCATGTTAAAGGTGTCCTCTTGACCTCGCTCAAACCTTTTGTTCACCACCACATCAAAGCACAAAGTTTAGAATCTTGAGTATGAATTGGTCCTCTCTTTATTTTACAGTTAGATACATGAATGAAAATAGAAATCATTGATGCTACCTGTCCTCATTCTTCTGCAGCAGCATCTCCTCTGTACTGCCGTTGGCCCCAAAAACAGTCATGAAGATCTGGGTGTCTGTTCCCGCATTCTGCACATCTCCGGTTACCACTGTCACCTCATAGATAATCTAACATGGAAAGATTATCAGACATCAAACAATACTATGCTCCCACAAGTACATCTACAGCTTCACTGGACGAGCACATACGAATTAATTCAGTCATTTTAAGGTTGTAAACAGTGATAAAATAAGCACAAATGCAGACATTGGTTATTTAATAGCTATGCCATGAAAAGGGAGGTGACAGCCAATATTTTGGGGCTTCCAGTGTAGCAACAGTTGTGAATATCTGGGCTAAGAACTCCTGTTCTGTGCACCAGTGAAATATAAAGGAGCTAAACCATCGTGTAGATGGATGCTGATGGTTTAGAGTAGTTGTAGGCAACTCCAGGCCTTGAGTGCCGATGTCCTGCAGGTTTTAGATGTGTCCTTGATCCAACACAGCTGATTTAAATGGCTAAATGACCTCCTCAACATGTCGTGAAGTTCTCCAGAGGCCTGGTAATTAACTAATCATTTAATTCAAGTGTGTGTATACAGGATGAGATCTAAAACCTGCAGGATACCGGCACTCGAGGCCTGGAGTTGCCCACCCCTGGTTAGAGTCCAGTTTGGCAAACACAAATCCTGATGTTGCTAGGATTTTCACATCAACTGCTGTCTTCTGTGCGTGTCAACCACCATGATGTCTGGCTGGTTGGCCAGAAGCTGCGCCTGTGTGACAGTCAAAGTCCCATAGGACCTTCGCCATGTTGCTCTCAACTACCTCTGGAGGTGTCTCCCATCAGGGCTTGTGGACTTCTCTATATGCCACACAGGTGTTCATCTACACCATCCTAGCCACTAGGTTTTCTCTCTATGGAGCTAATGCTTAGGTCCTGCTCCTGTGCTGCCGTGATCACCATCTGTGCTGTCCTTTAGGCCAGCTTTCTCTAGACACTGAAAGGATTTCTTAATTTCTACTTCTTCAGTCTGTTGATGGCAGACCCCATGGAGGGCCTTGATCTTCCTCCTGTTCTTTATCACAGTCTCCCTTCAGCTGCCTGAGACACTGTTGTCATGCTGTTGCTTTTCGTTTTATCCTGAATCACGGCTCTGACAGTCACTAATGATAACCCTCCTGCTTAGTAGAGCCTCAGCTTGCAAAAACCTCTGTGCAATGTGAGGTGTTTTCATGTCTTGAAATCAGTGGAAATGATGTCCTCTTGTGGACAGCTTATTATATATTATTATACATGTACTATGGTAAGTTTACTACTTTGTACTTTCTAAATTATTCTCTTGTCTTAATTTAACTCAGTAACACTATGATGTATGTATGTTGCCTGCAACATGGCTTTGCTTTCAATAACACGTCTACATTTACAGACCTTATGGGAGATAGAAATGGCTTCTGAGTCCAGCACATTGAATACTCTAGCAGTCAACCCATCTCCTCGATCTTTGGCCAGCCAGCACTTGCAAGCAAATATATATTTGACCCCTTTGGTTGGCACAGCAACACATAGTTCATCAACCAGCCAGCAGCTCTCTGGAGTGGCCCCATCATGGCCGAGCTGCAGGAAGGAGAGAAACAATCACTGCCAGGAACGTGGGTGTATTTTTTTCTGTGTGTTTCAGTGTGTGTGTGTGTGAGAAGCTATGTTAGTGCAAAATCTTCAGTGAAATAAATTCACCTGTCACTCACCTCAACCTTTTTGATCTCCCCCACATCTGAACCGTGGGACTCGAAGCTCTCCAGAGAGCCGGCCTCAAAGCCCTTCCTCCCGTCTTGCAGGTCCAACCACAACCTATCTGTCTGGGTGTGATTAGCCCCGATAATGATGACATAAGCCCTGCTGGTGGTGCTCGCATCCCTCTCCAGTCCAGTGTAGATGGTGATGTGATAAGGTATGACTGCATAGAAAGGGCCGAGCAACTATTCGTTCATTTGATGCATTCAAGGGATTAACAACAAACACATGAGAGAGCATCAGGTGAACTAGCAGTGCAGAAGAGACTTGAGTTTTCTTACTTGGAAGATCAATTTTTTCTTCTTTCTTCTTCTTGTTCTTCTTGTTCATGTTATTGTCGACGCTTTTCTGCATTAGAGCCAAGTTCTTCTTTTCACTGGCCGAGCTCTCTCGAACTCCTTCATAACCCTGAGAAAACAGAACGGACACTTAGTGATGCAGCAGCCATATCTGCAGAGATACAGACCCAAGTCGATGCTAAGCCACTAAATGTTTTACAAAGACTTCAAAAAGGTGCTGAAATTATTTCAGGTGGTGTGCCACGAAAGAACAAAAAATGAATCCTAGTCACTTTGGTGATCAACCGCCATTCACTTTAAAGTGGATCTGTCACACTTTTTCTCATGTTATGTAACATATACAGCAGGGCTCTGTGTTACAGTGGTAAATGCGCTTATACAGCCAAAGTTTCAAAGAATGAGGTCAGCATATGTGCAAGTAATTCATATGAGCCAAACACTGATGTGAATTTCAAACTTTTCAAATTCATTTATTTTTTACTCTTGGCTCTGTTGTTGGGAGAAGATCTCCCTAATATGGTCTTCTCAGGCACACAGGTCCGGCTGTGAGCACAGAAACCCCACCCACTTGCTGTTCTCTGTAATTGAGGGGCTGCCAATGAGAATAAAAGGGCGCTAAAATGGCTTTTATTTGGTCTGTAAATGAACTGAAGGGCAGTTATTATTTTTTTGCTATTGTAAAAACATCTAAGAATAAAAATATGGAGCTAGAAGTGAGGACATTACGTTAATTGTGCTCAACTAGTGTAAGAAATAGAAGAAATCAGTATATCAAAACCTCTTTCATGTAAGAAGTAGCACTTTAGATTGTTCATGTTACCTTGACATAAAAGTATCTTTGGATGCGTCTATCCTCTCTCTTCTTGGAGAGCCAGCGTTCACATAAGAAGAGGAACACCTCTTCTGTATCAATGTCCAGCACCTCCACCTGATCCAAGTACCAGTCAGGACTCACCATACTGTTATCATGGCGAATTTTTATTTTGAAAATCTGACCGAGGTCTACTGCCTCTATAGTGAACTTATCCACCTGGGAGAAGAGAAACATTCAGGAAATAACATCAATGTTGTGTACTTCTTTTTTGCTCTGTAATCTGGAATATATATATCTACAGTGTAGGAGACAAGACTTGAAAAAGGTCACAAAGTTCAAGCTTTCTTACAGATCCTCTTTCAAACTTGTTGCTGTTTGTCTCCGACTTGCTCAGTTTTCTCTCCCCGGTGTCCCCCAGGTCCCCGTAAATGGTGAGGAAGACGTTGGCATCAGTGCCGGCTCCATACACGTCACCTGTCATCACGGAAACTTTGTATGTGTGGGCTGTAGTGGGAGACAGTGATCACAGACAGACAGGCAGGGGATTTTGTGTGAGGCTGCTGCCAGGAAATAGATTGAAAATGAAGCAATTTTGCATTGTAGTTTGATGCTGCTGTCATAACAGAGACTTAGTTGGGGGTATAAAGGACCAGAAGGGAAAACTGTCTCCAAACTAATGCTCAGAAGGGCAGATAAAAAGACAGGATGACAAATCGTTTTTGTGTTTCTAATGATGCAGCCAGCAGGTAACATACTCTCCAGAGCGTCTTCCACCTCGACTTCAGTCACTTTCAGGCTTCCATCTCTTGAAAGTTTCTCTGTGATGATGTCAGAGGGCACAAGCTCTCTCACCGTTTCTCCATCGTCCTCTGACTTGGCGAGCCACCGCTCACAGGGGAAGATCACGGTCTCTGAACCCTACAAAGAGACGATTAAATTCTGCGGTTTAATCTGTGTGTTTGTGTCTCGGAGGAGGATCAGCAAACAGAATATTTAGACTGGCTGAGCAGCAACCCAATATGTTGAATCACAAATGAAATCACAGTGCTGCTTGACCAGCTAAGAAGGCAACATCACCACCTGCTGATTAAAAACAGAACTGTTCCGTTATTAGAAGAAGGGAATCAGAGGATGTGCTCCTGAGTGCTGAAATCAATCTTGTGAATGAGGCTTTCGGGTGTGGCAGCCCAAATACAGCCCTAATAGAGTGTCAGTCCTCTGCGCAGTGAAATGTAACTCTGGGCGTTTGATATACGGCTGCACAGTTTTAAAAACTTGAGTGCTGACATTTAATTTATTTTTTATATTTGCACTCAAAAAGCAAATATGGTTCTTTTATGTATTTAAATGTTTTAGATTCACAATTTACACACAAAACATGCAACGGTTTCATAAGATATGATCACCTGTACTAGGTTGAAGTACCCATAATATACACTCACTGGCTACTTTATTAGGTACACCTTATTGGACCCCTTTTTTGCCTCCAGAACTCCCTGAAATTTTCATGGCATAGAGTCAGGTGCTGGAAATGTTTCTCAGAGACTTTGGTCAATATAGACATGATAAAATCACACAGTTGCTGCAGATTTGTCAGCTGCACGTCCGTGATGCCGAACCCCTAATCCCACCACATCCCAAAGGCCATTTGAGGACATTGGACTCATTGTAATGATCAAGAAAACAGAAGATGGGTAAACTGTGGTCATAAAGGGGCGGACATGGTCAGCAACAATATTCAGGCAGTCTGTGGTGTTGCTCTGTGGTGCTCAGTTGATACTAAGGAGCCCACATAAAATATCTCCAACACCTTTATACCACCACTAGTCTGAACTGTTGGCACAAGGTAGGATGGACCCATGCTTTCATATTTGTTTACCTAAATTCTGACCATATCATCTGAATGTTGTGGGAGAAATTGAGGGTCAGACAAGCCAACATTTTTCTAATGATCTATTGTCCAATAATGGTGAGCCTGTGTGAATTGTAACCTCAGTTTCCTGCTCATAGCTGACAGCAGTGGTTCCCAATTGTGCCTTTAAGGTATGCCTTCTGCATATCTTGGTTGCAACAAGTGGCTTTTTGTGTTACTGTTGCCTTCCTAACAGCTGGAAACAGTCTGGCAATTCTCCTCTGACTCCCAGCATCAACAAGACACTTTTGCCAAGTGAATTCACTGCATATTATCTCTTGTCCAGGCCGTCCTCTGTAAACACCAAAAAGGTTAGTGCAGGAAAGCCCCAGTGGATCAGCAGTTTCAAATCAAATCAAATCAAATCAAATCACTTTTATTGTCAGATCACATGTGCAGGCACACTGGCACAGCACATGCGAGTGAAATTCTTGTGTGCGAGCCCCACAAGCAACAGAGATGTGCAAAC
>NW_005187403.1:6200130-6232366 GCF_000239375.1 Pundamilia nyererei | reverse complement strand
AAAATAAAATAAAATAATAATAATAATAATAATAATAAAATATATAAAATATACAGAGTTGAATATGTGCAAAACAAGTGGCATTTATATACAGTGTGGAGTGCATAATGTTGATTTTCTGAAATATTCACACCAGTATATCTTGCACCAACAACCATGCTACCTTCAGAGTAATTTAAATCACCTTTCTTCCCTATTTTGATGCTCAGTTTGAATTTCAGCAGTTTACAGTCATGTCTGCATCACTAAATACATTTGGTTGCTGCCATCTGATTGGCTGATTAGATATTTACTTTAGCAAACCAGTTGAATAGACAAACCCAACAAAGTGGCCCTGAGTATATCAAGTAGTTCAAATTACCTTCACCTCTTTCTACAGTACAATGCTACTTGCACACTTTCTGTGCTGTCAGCCATCAGTAATATTAATTCACCAATATATTACTGCAATATTCACCAAAGTTTTCTAAACTGCTATTATCAGCTACTATCATATTTTTTACTTAAGCCAGTAAAACACTTTCCCCCTGTTCATGTATCCTCCGCAGACAGTACCTTTCCTTTCCTGAGGAGGCGTCTGATTTCCACTCTGTCCAGATGCCAGCCTGGGTTCACCCCACGGTTGTCATGGCCAATACGAATCTTCTCAATTACATCTCCGACATCTTCTAGCTGCACAGACAACAGAACACTTGGATAAACGGACAACTTTCACAAGTGCAGTTCATTGCTGTAAATGCAGAAACACGCTCATGACTTTGCTGTTCTAGTCCCCAAAGCAGGATGAATGTATTTATTGCTTCCCTTATTTAACTTACCTCAACAATAAACATGTCCTCAGCTCCTCTCTCAAAGTACATTCTCCTCTCCCTCTTGTTGACACACAGGGACTTCTGCTGGGTGCACACTGCATCTCGGCCGTACAGGATGATGAAGACGTCTGCGTCTGTACCGGCTCCAAACACGTCACTTGTGAAGATTTTGATCTCATAAGGAACGACTATAAAATGGAATAATAACCAATTAAGTTACACTTTTAATACAGTTAGAATATGGTGCACTTTTCTGACTTACATGGTGTGTAAAACTCTGTTTGAAGAGGATTAGGGAAAAGCTCCCTGACGATGGCTCCATCATCCTCTCCTCTGTCCAGCCAGCGTCCGCAGGGGAAGTGTAGTTTCTGTCCCAGAGATGGAGCATCAATCTCCACCCAGTCAAGAAACCAGCCTGCTGACCCTCCCCCTTAAACATTAACAGAAAAGACTGTGATCATTTAAGTAGATGTAGTCGGAGTATTTCTGCATTATTCTCAGCACAGGCAGCCAGTCGGTCCTAATGTACCATTGTTGTCATGTCCAATACGCAGCTTTTTCAGGGGTCCGAGGTCCACGGCCTCCACAGTGAACACATCAATCATACCTCGCTCAAACTTGTTCTTATGGGTCTTTGAAGCCTTCAGGTTAATAATTCCTGTGGATACAGAACAGACTAATTATCATTTTAAACACAGAAAGCAGGCAAAAAGCGCAGCAGTCACTTCCAAAGCTACCTGTGTCATCCTTGGTGCCATACAGGATCATAAAGACGTTAGCGTCTGTTCCTCCGTACTTCTTGTCACCAGTTTTTATCCTCACTGTGTATGTTGTTGACATGGCTGCAGGAAGAAGTTACCACATTTAATAATCTCTGTGTTATATTTCTCAGAAAAACTCAAAAAAAGCTCGATATCTGACATCGGTCAGACAATTCTTTCTTCGTACGCAGTAACGTTGCTCTCACCTTTCTGTTCTAAACCAAGAGTAGCTTCAGAGTCATCTTCGTCATCATCATCTCCCTTCTTCATGAACGCCTCATCCACAGGAACAAGCTCTCTGGCAAGCTGTCTGTCATCCTCATCGACAGCCAGCCACCGTTTGCAAGGAAAGAAGTACCTAAAATATATATGCCAGGATACATAACTTTTCCATGTCAAAAAATTTGTTTAAAATATTTCCCACTTCACACCACACAGTGGTGCTCTAGCACACACGCAGAGGCTCTGTCTGCTATGTAGGATGGGGATTTTTTGTGAACCCTTTGTGTTTCTGAATTTGTGTCTAGTATGACTCAGCAAAGTGCAAATTTGCTTTCTCCATTAAGGGGTCCGTTAAACATATAACATCAATGTGCTGGTGACATACGTGGTGTCATCTTTGTTGTCCACAATCTCCACTCTGTCCAAAAACCAGCCGGCGCTGGCCTGGCTGTTGTCATGGCGGATCCTCAGCTTCTTCAGGGTCCCCAGGTCGACTGCAGAGATGTCGAAAACGTCCTCCTACGTCGCCCGCCAACAAGCCCGGTGACAAAGGGTCAAGAGATGCCACAGGTTAGCGGACCATGAGAACCTCATCACTTATTCATCTGATCTTTGTTTAACCCAGAAGGCTACCGAAGCCAAACATTTGTTTGATGAGAGACTTTGCCAGGAAAACAGTATCAATTACAGCAATCCTGACAATGCCAGTGGATTAAACACATCCATGACGGCATTATAAAAACATCAACATGAGATTTAGCATTTTAATAAGGCTGATTTTTAGGCCTTGGTCAGGTCGGGCTGCCTGTTTCCCCCATATACAAAGTCTCTGCAAAGCCAATGCAATATCCTTCATGGACAGACATGGTAGTGATATCCATATTCTCCTTTAACTCTTTGCAAAATGTCAATACATGAGTCAGTGCGATTCAGTTTTCTTTATATAACACTAAGTCACAATAACAGTCACCTCAAGGCTCTTTAAATTGTAAGGTAGAGATCCTATAACAGATGATCCCCTATGAGCAAGCACTTGGCAACAGTGGGAATGAAAAACTCCCTTTTAACAGGAGAAAAACTCCAGCTAAACCAGGCTTAGTGAGAGGGAGTCAATACCACGACTGGTTGGGGGTGAAGGGAGGAAGACAGGAAAAATCAAGAGTTAACAAATTGATTTCCTTCGGATTTTCAGCAAACCGGGTTTACCTGGCCTTTCTCAAATTTGTTTAGGTTGTTGGATTTCTTGAGGTGTCGCTCTCCCGTGTCGCCTGTCTCTCCGTAGATGTTGATGTACACATTGGCATCTGTCCCTGCCCCCCACATCGTCCCAGTGAACACATGTATCTCATAGGAGTTCACTGTCGGAGAAACACAGTAAATCATCAGCGACATTATGAAAATGCACATGAGGGCATTGGCTTGATTTTCAGGCTCACGGGCTTCAGCAGCAGATATCAGTGAGTCAACATGACCACATTCATGCTCTACTTACTCTCCAAGTCGTCATTATCCTCAGTCAGCAGCTCAACCACAATCTCCCTGTCCTCCTCATCCCTGGCTAGCCAGCGGTTACAAGGAAAAATAAATGTCTCCACCACTTCCTGCAGCTCTTCAATTATCTCCACCTCCTCCTCCTCTTCCTTCTTCTTCTTTTTCTTATCTTTCTTCTTGTCCTTTTTGCTCGTCTCTTCTTTCTTCACCTCAACCTGCACCATAGCCATCGTCAGGCGCTTGATGTCCACAGTCTCCAGAAACCATCCGTCTCCAATACCCTTCCCGTTGTGGTAGATACGTATCTTATAGATCTTACCAACATCCTGAGCCTCAATCTGGGTTGCAGACATGAAACAAAAGTCAAACCAGCAACTCAAATCTCTGACAGACGTTGACATAACCTAAGCAGTATTAATACAGACCTTAAAGATGTCAGTGGTGTCACGTTCAAAACTGTTGGAGCGACTTTTTAGAGGCAGAACTTCAGTTTTTCCTTCATATCCATAGATCTGACAGAAGACTTTGGCGTTAGTTCCACCTGCACGCACGTCACCTGTGACTACTGTCACTTCATAGTTGATCACTGTTATAGGCAAAAGGATTAAGCATTATGAGAAGCAGTGTATCTCAACCTATCACTTTAAAAATGATTAATTCTGGCTGTGCAAACAGTTTTTTGCTTTTGTGCCATTTACATTGTTCAATGTCCAACGTCTCGCTGGGATAGAGCTCCACCTCCACCTTTCCATCAGCTTCATCTTTACAGAGCCACCTGTGACTTGGGAACATGTACTGCTTTCCGTGAACCGGCACAGAGATCTGCACGCTGTCCAGAAACCACCCGGCCCGCAGTCCCTCGTTGGTGTGACCTATCAGAAGTCGGTTGATCTGCAAGCATCAGAAAGCACACAGGCAAAAAGAAACATAAATAAATGTCTTGATGTCTGTCTAATTACATGTAGTACAAGTCTTGCAAACTTACCTTCCCGATGTCAGAGGTTTCGAAGGTAAAGATATCCGTGCGACCTGTCTCAAAGTAGTTCCTGAGATCATTGTCGGAGACTGCTAATATCACCTTGCTAGTATCACCCTTCTCCCCATACAGCTTGACGAACACCTTGGAGTCCGAGCTGGCCCCGTTCACACTGCCTGTCTTGATTGCTATCTGGTAGCTGACATCTGAGGAGTGAAAACAATCGGTTTAAAAAACTGATGTATGCCCACAAAACTGGGCTTTTTAAAATGTTCTTGTGTACTCACTGAAGAGACGCAGGCCGTCTCCCGCTGGAACTAACTCACGGACAATCTGTCCATCATCCTCATTACGGTCCAACCACCTGAAGAAAAACACACATGTAAATGTACCTCAATGGCGTAAAAACAGAATCAGAGGAGCCTTCCTACACACTTAGAAAATCCCTGGAAATGGAAATATTAAAAAGATGACATAATATTTATGTATTCATAACTTCACTGGAAGAATGATGCTATAGGACTGACAGAACCTCTGAAGCCACTGAACAATAAGAAGAGGAAAGAAGAGGAAACAGACAGAACATGATATTAACTGACTTACATTTTAACGGTTACATTTTCCAGATTAAAATCCCAATCATTAACTTAATAATTACAAAACATTTAAGTGGCCTAACATTATTCATGTAACAATTTCCACACTGAAAGTGGGAATCAATTTTCCCTGACTGCCAAATCAAACAGACAGGAGGAGGTAACACTGCACCTCAGCCTTGTGGTTTTGGCACCACTATTAGAAGCACAGAGCTGGCCACATTCATTTAGTCTCCATTTGTAATGGCACACTCGTCCATCAGCTGCCTAACTATTTACACGCAAGCCACTGGAGAGCTAGTGAAGGTAAGAGCGGTCAATTTACAACACTTAAGAGAGATTTTGAGCTGGTGGGAGGATTTTGTCTGACTGGATTCTGTCTGTGTTGGTTTCAGAAGAAAGTGGACACTACAAAATGTATGCAATTTCTGTATATAAAACATATATAAATATGTATGTAACATACAAAGTAAATAATTTTACACTTCTTGTGAAAAGATTGACATCCATCCATCCTCTTAGTCAATTCAATGTCGCCGGGGGGGCTGGAACCTATCCCAGCTGACTTTGTCAGAGAGGTAAGGTACACCCTGGATAGGTCGCTAGTCTGTCGCAGAGCTAACACATAGAGACAAACAACCATTCGCACTCACATTCACACCTATGGGCAATTTAGATTTACCAGTTAGCCTAACCCCACTAACTGCATGTCTTTGGACTGTGGGAGGAAGCCGGAGTACCGGAGAGGATCCACTGAAGAATCTGAAGATGCTAATTTAACTGGGACTGATCAGGATGAACACAATTAGAAATTAGTATATCTCAGGGTCTCAGGTTGAGTAGTTTGGAGGCAAAGTGAGGAGGCATAGTGGGTATACTGGACATACGTTGAATACTGAGCGGCCAAGCAGGAGCGAAAGAGGAAAACTACAGAGGAGGTTCAGAGAAGCAGTGAAGAAGGACGTGTAGCGGGTTGATGTACCAGAGGAAGATGGGAGGGATAGGGTGAGTTGGAGGCAGATGGTCCTCTGTGGTGAGCCCTAAAGAGAACAGCCGAAAAGAGAAGATGACTGTATGCTAACTAAAGCTCCAGCCAACGATTGGTTAACTTAACCTAGCATAAAAACAGGAAACAGGAGAAAACTGCTAGGCCACTGTCCAAAGTTCAAACCTGAGGAGTTCTGTTAAGTGATTTTTAATAGTGTCAAGCATCCTGCTGCTTCTAGTGCTTTTAGTTTAAGATTTAGCATATAGTGGCAATGAAATTAATAATCTGCAAAGAAACCATGTCTGTGAGAGCATTTGAGTTATTTGGAAACTATTGTCTTGCCTGTAACAAGGAAATTCAATGGCCATACTCTCTGGCTGGCCTTCCTCCCTGACCATCACCTTATCGAGGTACCAACCGCAGCCTCCACCACGGCCGTCATGACCCACACGGACCCTGCGCACCTGGCCCAAGGATACGGACTCAATGAGAAACTCATCGTGCTGAGGGAAGAGAAAGAGACAGCCATGTAAAGATGCTTGCTGTGCATTTCACACATATTTACTTAATTATTGGCTTCATTCTTGTTTATTAATACACTCACGTTTCCCTTTTCAAATTTGTTAACGTTGTTTTTGCTCATAATCATGAGTCGATCCCCCGTCTCACCTAGGTCACCAATAACATTGAGGAAGACGGTGGCATCGGTGCCACTGCCACTGACATTTCCTGTGCAGATGGTGACTCTGTACTTAATCACTGAAGAAACAAAGAGAGAGTAAAGGAGCTACATTCACTCAAGACATACTGTTTGTAATTGACTGTGAACATGGAGTCTGAACATCTGCAGAGTGTTCTGCAGAGCCCTCTTACAGGGCAGCGGCTCATCAATAAGTACTCCTGTCGCTGGAAGCTCTCTGACAATCTCATTGTCATCCTCGTTGATGTCCAGCCAACGGCCGCATTCAAAAGAATATTTCTCCATGGTTAGCGTCTTGAGCAAGGTGACCTGCAGAAAATCATAATTTGGTTCATAATATTCCTTTCAAACAGGACTGCAGCAATGACAGCATCTAAACTGCTCAAAAAAAGAAAGAAATAAAGGAATTCTTTGAAAACACATCAGATCTCAAAGGGAAACAAAAGTCTTGCTGGATATCTATACTGATATGGCCCTGTCCAGCTCTTCTAGAGTCCCTGTCTCTTCCTTGCTCTTGAGGCTGTGCTGGGAGACACAGCAAACCTTCTCACAATGGCATGCATTGATGTGCCATCCTGGATGAGATGGACGCCTTGTGCAACCTCTGTAGGATCCATGTATGACCTCATGCTAACAGCAGCGACACTGAACCTAGCCAATGCAAAATTAGTGAAAAAACAGCCAGAAAAGATGAGGAGGAAAAACGTCAACCTCTCCAACTGTTAATTTCATTAACACCAAAACAGCTGAAGCTGATGAGATCGGCTTCAAGGTACATTGTTTACTATTTCAATACATAATAGCATGCTAGCATTTGTCAGATAAAGTTGAAGATATAAAGTTAAAGCAATCTTTAAGGTTTCACTTAATAGTTGTCAAAGCACGGGAATCAACAAAGTCCAAAGGCAAACATTCCCAAACAATTGCTGAGATAGTTCACACCGGAGCGAAGTGTTGAACTGGTCCAAAGACTTCAACATCCACAGTACAAGTAACACTTGCTCAGTGCCAGATTCAACGAGGTGACCCTGTACAACAGACTTAACAGCTTATACTGACAATTTTTTCACCTTTCCTAAATGCCAGCCAGCGAATGGATGTCTCTTCTCGTGCCAGATCCGCAGTTTCAGCAGTCTCCCAATGTCTGGCATTTCAATCTACAATTATCCCCAAATGTAAAATAAGAATGGATAGTTTAGGAAAAAAGTTTCTTTGACAGACTTTATGATTATTGTGCTAAATGAACAATAGATGAAGCTGTTTTATTCACCTTATCAGGTGAACTCAAGACTTACTTACCATGAATTTATCAACCTGGCCTTGTTCAAAACTGTCCGAGTTGTTTTCTAGTTTCATTTCATCAGACTTGCCCTTCTCTCCATAGATCTGCAGAAATACCTGGGCATCTGTCCCTGCCCCTTTTACATCTGAGGTCCAAATCCACAGCGACCATGGGTACTCTAAATGGAAACAGAGTAAGTGTGACACTAAAGTACATATAGAAGATTTATGTTTTGATGTTTTATTCACTGAGTAAAGCAGAATGAAGACACCCACTCATCTGTTTTTTCTGCCTGAGAGAGACCATCTCATAGAGCTCCCTCTCAATCAGCCCATCTCCCTCATCCTCATCCAGCCACATCCCACACGGAAACGTCTGCTCTATCCCCGTGAACGGACAGTATATAACCACCTGGATGAGAAATGGTTGATGGATGTATGACACTTTGAGAAGTGATCTGTTCATACTTAAGAAAAAGAAAAAAAATACCTTTTCACAGTACCATCCAGCACCAACTGCGCCATTGTCGTGCCCGATGGTGACCCTGCTGAGTGGGCTCATCAGTTCACAGATCTCCACATTGAAGATGTCGATGAGACCGCGCTCAAAAGCCCCACCTTCAAGGAAGACTTTGCCGCTGTTTTTTATGCCCTTAGCTCCATGCATCACTATGTGGATCTTAGAGTTGGTCCCCGCACCCCTCACGTTTCCAGTCATCACTTGGACATTGTACACAATTCCTAAGGAGCGACAGGAAAATGCACGACACATTTTTGGTCCAAAGTGTTAACACTGAAATTAACATTGGCATCATCATCATCACACCAGTAGTCTCTTCTAGCTCCTGATGTCCTCTTGACTTATTTAGTAGCTAAATGCTCCACTACATTGACTAAGCACCCAGTGTCACACCTGAGAAAAGAATGTGCAGTACATTTTTAGAGCTATAAACTCTATTGAAAAAAGCAGGTGAACCTGGTATATTTTACTGTTCATATAGGTCCACCACTAACAGTGTTCCCTTTAAAAGTTTCTCAGGAGTTTATGGTTTGTTTGTTTTTTTCTTTATACCTACAGTGACATCAAACAGTAAGGTGAGTCAACTCTAAGGGTTCAGGACATAATGAAAACAATCTGGTCTTTAGCAAGTCTTAAATTTAGGCCAGCACAATCAAATGATCAACCAAACATGGCATATTACACAGTGTCATTACTTATTTTTTAAGGGGAAAAAAACCAAAATGCAGTCCACCCTCACTGCTTCGATTAGGATTAGGAGGGTGATGAAATGCACTTGATTTATTGATCATTAGCTATTGTGATCACGTCTATAAAGGCAGAGGTTTAGTCAGTGTGCTGGTCAGGAACAGTGAGGGGTGTGTTAACACAAAGCCAAGGAGGAAAGACATTAGCAACGATCTTAAAGAATCAGTTGTTGCTGTTTAGCTGGGTATTTATGAATAATTTAAAGCCCATCATTCGACAGTGGGAAAGATTATTCACAAATAGAAAGACAGTTGCCAGGTGGAAATTACAGTAAAAATCCCCTCTTGGTAAGACTGCTGTGCTCAGAGAAGCAGCAGAAACCCAAGAGCTACATCACAGACTCTGCAGACCTCAGTTAGCATGTTAAATATTTAAGACTAAACAAGTATTGTTTGTTTGAAGAGGCTGTCAGGAGAAAGTATTTTCTCTCTAAAAAGAACATGACAGCGTAGCTAAGGTTTACAAAGTAGCATCTGAACAAACCACAAAACCTCTGGTACAATGTTCTCTCGAGACCAAAGTGAAGCTGTTTGGCCTTAATGCACAGAGGCACGTTTGGCAACAACCAAACACAGCAGATCAGCGCAAATGCCTCCTACCAACTGCCAAACACGGTGGTGGAAGGTTCATGATTTGTTTTTGCAGCTACAGGACCTGAACACTTTGTACTCATGGAGTTGATTGCAAACTCATCTATACACCAAAGAATAGTCTCATGTGACACCATCTGTCTAAGAGCTAAAGCCTGGCTGAAACTGTGTCATGCAATAAGGGAAAGATTCCAAGCAGAACAGCAAATGTAAAACAGAATAGCTAAAAGAAAAAACAAACTGGTAAGACCTGGTAAGGACTAGATCACTTTTTATTATGTCCTGATATGTAAAATCTGAAAATGGACATAGTGTCTACTGTCTTTTTCTGCTCTTTTCCACAGCATGTCTTTTAACCTGTTTTCCTTCTCTCACCCCAGCTGGTCGCAGCAGATGGCCGCCCCTCTGTGTCTGGTTCTGCTGAGGGTTGCTTCCTGTTAAAAGAGTTTTTCCTTCCCACTGTTGCCAAAGTACTCGCTCATAGGGGGTCACATGATTGTGGGGTTTTTTCTCTGTATGTATTATTGTAGGGTCTACCTTACGATATAAAGCGCCTTGAGGCAACTGTCGTTGTGATGTGGAGCTGTGTAAATAAAATTGAATTGAATTGAATTTTTGCCATGACTGTTTACATGCTCTCCAATGTGAATGGATTTTCGTAGAATTTCAATATTTGATCTAAAAAACCTCTACATGGGAATAGAAATACTTGTCAGCATTTGCAGTTGTAACAGGGCTGTTAAAATTCTTCAAATTTAGAGATGTTACGAATTTGAAAAACTGGCCTTTTAGCCAACTGTCTCCACAGACTTTGAGCTTTATACATTGGTCCAAAAAGTCCATTTATATTTTAATATTATCCACAGTGATTTTGCATCAATTTGAACTATTTGCAATTTCAGTTACCCTCGAAAAAATTGGTTCCAACAGTTTTTTTCTCACCCATTGGCTGCGTGGCTCCAACCAACACATCTCTCTGTATTTTGCCATCACCTTCATCCAAGGCAAACCAGTTATACACCGGGAATTCGTACAATTCTTTGTTACCCATGTCATCTATTACCACCTACACAGGAACATTACACACTATCATCAGCGTTTTGTATATATATATGTACACATCTGAGCAGATTGCGTGTGCTGGTTTACATGCCTTATCCAGAAACCATCCAGCTGAAGAGCCTCTGTTGTTGTGACCTATAGTGATTTTCTTCAGCCTCCCGAGGTTTGGGGCCTCTATTGTAAACTTGTCCTCTGACCCACGTTCAAAGTTGTCTTTGTCACTGTCCAGTCTTCTCTCCCCTTTGATAATAAACACACAGTTTATAGCAAACACACACACACACACACACAATAACCACGTATGTCATTGCAAATCTTACCAGTGATCATGGTTTAATGTACCAAATGTTGAACACTTTCTGGCTTTAGCTTAATAACTATGAAGATTTCACACAGTTACTTCTGTTTGTGTAACTGTACATTTACAGTATTATCTTTCTAATTTTATTACTTTGTACAGCTTTACATTTTTTTGTCAACCATATTAAAAAAAACCTTTGTTCCCACCCTACCTGTGTCACCGTTCTCTCCAAAAATATTCAGGAAGACATCAGCATCGGTTCCACTTCCCTTCATATCAGCAGTAAACACGCTCACTATATATTTATTCACTGCAGAACATGGGACATAAAACAAGTCAAGCAATCTGAAGGGTATGTAAGTAGCACATAGCAGTCTCTTCGACACTCAGATGGCTTCCATTTTAAATATTCATAACAGTGCGTGTCTGTTCATTACAGTTATATTGCTGTGACCACTCCCTCACCGCACAGCACCCTTGTGTCTTTACGTGAGCCTCAGGTTCACAGTGCTTTGCTTGATTGGCTACAGTCGCTTTAATGCTAGATCACATTGCCACAGAGGACACATGGGCTGTACCTGAGGATTACACTCTAGTGGAATTCAATGACAGCCTGAAACTCTATCTAAAACACTAAGCTATCGAGCACTGGTTGTGTGCAACTGGCCAGACACATGGCTCTAACACATAAAAAACATCAGACGTAGTTCTCATTTAGAAAAATAAATATTTAAAATGATTGTCCACTTTGAGTGGTAGAGACCAGAGTGCTTTCTAGAGGCATTACATAATATTTGGCTTTTAGACATCTTATTACAAGAGTCAACCATTTCTAATCCCCGGGGTTTCTCTGACATGTGGAGAAGGTATTTAGGACTGTTATTTTGTTTTAACCTCTGTGAACATTTTGGTCTGCTTATTATTACAGGTTTGTCCCGGATTGACCTACATTTCGGGACGTCCATGGGGTTCATGCTGCCCAGCAGGTCCCTGACAAACAGGTTGTCGCCCTCCTCCCGACTCAGCCAGTTGTTGCAGGCAAAATAAAAGCGCAGATGGGGTCGGTTCATGTCAGTCACCACCACTCTATCCAAGAACCAGCTGGCACTCATCCCTGTGTTGTCGTGCTCGATCCTGAGGAAATCAGCAGAGTCAGAGAGAGACACGAATGCAGCCTGGAGGTAATATCAGATCACATCTCATTTGTTTTTTATTTTAAATGTCTGTTTGAATGCCTTCAGTGTTTAATACTATACAACAATGGTTGTTGTGTTTAAGTATTGCAGCTCACACTATCAGACACTGAAAATGAATACGATGGGGTAGAATAACAAAATGAATAATGCACTCCCATGTCAAATCTAGAAATCTACACTATGTAGATAAAAATACCAAGCCACCTACACATTACAACAACGGGAGCTGCTTATCCATAGAAACACATGGTGTGAAGCTCCTGGTGCACAATTTGTGTGCTGATGTTATTGCCACAGGAGGTTTAGAGCTCTGCTGGCATTAGTTAGTGACTTCCTTTGTCTCGGGATGCTTGATTAGTTTCAGCTGTGTCTTATTACCCTTATGGTTCCCATCTCCCCGATTATCTCTTCTGTGTATTTAAAGCCTCAGTTTGCTTGTGTTCCTTGTTGTGTTGTCCTATCGCCTGCTGGTCTACATCCAGCATGTTTCCTGGACTTATTATCTTTGTAGTTTGGGCTTGTCTTTGTTTTGTTTTGTTTTTATCTGTAGATCTTTATTGGCCAGATAAACAGCTTACTTGTGTTGATCTTTGCCTCCCTGTGTATTTGCATTTGGGTCCCCACCTCAGCCCACTTCAATATATATGACAGCACTTTCATTACAGTAAGGATTCACACTGCCCTGGCAATGTCTACAACAGGAGAAGCTTTATTAAATTCTAGTTTGGCCAAATAATCCCCGCACATAATCTCCTTACCATTTTTAGCTTTTTCCAGAGTTTTGAACTGTATTGCTTTTTTCTACAGCAAATGTTGAATTATTCACATGCAATTTGAGTAGCCCTTAGAATTTTAAGTTCTTCTTAAAATGTCTTAAGCTGATTTGCCTTGACCTTGAAAAAAAAAAAAGCAAATAGGTAGACCTTGACCGAGGATCGTCTCCATAACAGGTAAGAAAACTGTGTCTGGCATGCTAGAAAAAGAAACAAAGTTTTAAATCAGAATGCAACATTATTCTTTTAGCAAATCCTGACAATTCAGCATGTTTAAATCTTGGGGCCTGTTTTCAGAGGTCATGTCTTGTGGCTGCGATGTAACTCTGTGTCTTTCTCTCTAGAGGAGACAAACTTCACACATCAGATGGGGCTTAACCTTCTGTCACTGGATGAAATCCTTTGATGGCCCGCCGCACAGCGAGAAATGTTCCTGTGGGATCCTCTTAGTAAGCTGCTGTTATGCTGTGTGAGGAATGCTCAACTATGAAGCAGAAATTGTGATGTTGTCAGTGACCTGTAGTTGTGCATTCTGGGTATTTAATCCAGACACAGTAATGGGGTATTTAAAGCGCAGTGCATACATGTCAGTTTTTATATGAGTTATCACAGTCGACTATTAGCGATACACTACCTCAGTTTCTTTAGAGGCCCCACGTTGTGTGTTTTGATTCGGAAAACATCCGTCTTATTCTTCTCAAATGCAGTCCGGCTTCTGGAAAATGTCAAAATGTGAATAATATCAGTACAATGCTCTGAATGTCCCAGTCTAGAGACCCAGAGACACGTGACCTAAACTCTGGAACAGTAAATCGTATCCCCCTTAATGACGCAGATTTAGGGTACCCTGGTTGTCTCGTGGCAGAGGTATAATCTGAAACCTTCACCTCTCCTGCTTCCTCCTCAAGTACATTCACCCCCTCCCGGAGTCGAACCAGGCCCATGAGCACACCAGACCCCCCTCTGCCCAACGCCGTGAATCAGACACCCTCTTTTCCATTAACAGAGAATACCTGCCTTTGTGTCTGACCCATATCTCCATCTGTTCTCATCTTCCTGCAACATTCAGTGGACAGACAATGCCAAGGCTCACAAAATAAGGTGCACAGTGTCATCATACTGCAACAAACTGCCAAGATTGAAATACTGTACAACACACATGAATACATGCCCTCATTCTCAATGTCAAATCACCTGCAAGAGAATGAAGGTGAGAAACTGATTATCCGGTGGAAGGGTGGAGAAAACTCACAGCAAACTTTGGAATTCATGCAATTTGAACGTGTTTTATAATTACACTGAATTTCCAAAGAGTTGCATTTTTAATCTGCCTCACTGATCAGTGGGGCAAATATTCTCGGAGACATAGCAACCCTCCCTTACCTGTATCATGCTGTTAAAGTTTCCAGTGACGATAACACAATACAGGCAGGACCTAACTTATATTGGAGTAAGGTGAAACTCCTTACAATGCAGTTTGTTTAATATGTCACCAAAAGGGGCTCCTGAACATCTGTGTGTGTGTGCGTGTGTGTGCGTGTGTGTGCGTGTGTGTGCGTGTGTGTGCGTGCGTGTGCGTGCGTGTGTGTGCGTGTGTGTGTAGCTCATCGGCTGAGCAACACTACAGTCACACAGCAGATAGACAGTAAATGCAAAGGATGTGGACGCCGTCTGAAGTGGATGGGTGAGACCACCACAAGGTGTGGGTGACATGGTCCAGAGTGGCTGACAGTAACATGGTATATCTGTTACGCTTCACAGGTAATCCTATCTGTCAATCAATGTGTGCAGAGATAAAGGAAGCCTGCTGCTAAGATCCCCTGAGAGTCATTTGATCGTCCCCAGAAATGACATCGTGGTCTTCTTTCATTTATCTCTAAATGGAAATGAAGACCAGCCATGTCACATAGTTCCTCCTTACTCCAGATATCCTGTGTCCAACACTTAATGCACTGTATATAAGAGACATTCCCATTTACCAACAAACCTCTGCTCTGTTGTCTGACGTCAAAGAATTTACTGGTTAATATCTTTTTTAATGGCTGGTGTGCAAACTCATTTTATCTTGCATCACTGGTTCTTTGGACATCAGGTTTTGATGTTAAACAGGAATTCTCTCACATACAGTGTTATATTGACAATACAAGCCAACACAAGGACAGGATCATAAGCATCATTTTACAGTTTGATTAAATAAAAAATACCTCTTTTCTGTGCTGAAGGAATGGAGAAGAATAGAAAAGATTAAAAAGTCAACAACTGACATTGAAAAGGTGCTAAACTGGCATAACAAACTGAAAAAGGACGTATTAAACATCATATGATGGTGAAACAGAGTAAGTCACTTAGATCTGATTTAAACAAACGAAAAAAAGCATATTCATCAAACGAATTCAAGAACACCACCAAAAGCCCTTTTAAACTCACTTGCTTGCCAGGTGGACCTTGGGTGTGACGCCAAAGTCTCCAAAAAGGGTAACAAATACATTTGCATCTGTCCCAGCTCCTTTAACATCACCAGTGACAGTAACTACCTCGTACACTGGAAGAGAGAGGAGAAGGGAGAAGAGAATAAAAGGGAAAATACAATCTGAAATACAGTCACAAATTACATTATATCTAATACGAAAACTTAATGAATAATCACTTGAACCAAAGGACGAACACAAAGTCACATCCTCAGTGTCCAATAATCTATAAACATTATGGAGCATTATGTTTCCTTCCATGCACAGTTGCCAGGGAATTCAATGAGGCGAAACTGCAATGAATCCATGTCTGGCATTATACACCAGCCAATCCTCTCTCACATTTCACCCGTCTGTAAAATCTACCTGAGGTGGTGACATTCACATCGTTTGCATGGAGGAGAAGAGAGGACGAATCAAACTAAGAAAAAAATCAAGTCGTGCAGAAAATAAATCCTAATGACTGCTGATCGCTCGACTTCTACTCAAGAAACACCCTTTCAATTTGTGGGTTATTATGAAGTACGGTACGGGATAAGTGGTGGCAGCATTTAAGTTCCTTCTGTTTTACATTCATATTCATTAGCAGATCAAAATAACTATTTTCCTAAAAGTAATACTTTGGTTTAATCCATGAAAAAAGTTTTAGTGTTTTGGAGCTTTAGAGTAACAATCTAAACAAAAATCTGTTTAGAATTTTGTCCCACTTTTCTTCACTCCATTGATGTTTGTGGACATTTGTTTATGCTCAGCTTTCTTATGGTCCAGCATCTCAATCAGGTTGATGTCTGGACTTTCACTGAGCCATTGTAATACCTTAATTAGTTTCTTTTTCAGTCAGTCTGTTGGGCAAAGCTTTAGCTGTCCAATAGATGGCCTAATATTTGACTGTAGAATACTTTGATAAACAGAGGGGTTCACGGTTGACTCAAAGACTGCATGGTGCCAAGGTCCTACAGCTGCAGAACGAGCCCAAATGATCACCCCTCCACCACCATGCTTCACAGTTGGTTTGAGGTGTTTGTGCTTATATGCTGTGTTTGGTTTTTGCCATAAATGGTGCGATTAATTATGACCACTTTGGACATTGTTACAGAAGTTCTTTGGTTCGTTCAGATGCAACGCTGCAAACCTAAGCTGTGCTGCCATGTTGGTTAGACGGAAGAATCTTTCTCCTGGCAAACCTTCCAAACAAGCCATACATGTTCAGTCTTTTTGTACTTGAGCTGTCATGAAATTTAACATTTACATTTAAACCGTGGCCTGCAGAGTCTGGAATGATAGCATTATGTTAGCACACAACACACCTACATGCTCCAGACCAGCAAAATGCAAAAATGTCTGCGTTTATAGAGGTACTCAGACTACATACATATGAGATAGTAAAGTGACTGGTTCTTAACTCTTTTCTACATGTTTATATGACAGGCCTAATTCACCCAAGCGCTTTGTTATGCTTTGTATTTAACATTCACACTCTTACGGATGATTATTACGTTGCCCCTACTGAGGCATCCAGGGATAAAATGAGATGACCTGTCCTATCTCCTGAGCTACAGCTGGAGTTGGTGGATAAGGAGCTGTTTCGAGAATGTCCTGCTGCCTCTGCAGGGTACCTACTGTCTCTTTCCTTTGCACCAAAGCAGATAAAATAAATTCACAATGGTTAGTGCTTTCTAACTGGTTGGACTGATATCCCTGAAATTAAGTGGCTTTGTGTTATCGAGCGTTCCCTTCATTTTTAGTATATAGGACTACAAAACTAGACTAAAGTGAATCTGACATATATGCTGCAGGGTGTCCACTGTTCTAGGTAAATGTTAAAAAAGCCAGTTTGAGGTGTCATATGAAATAAAACTAAATACTAAGGATAAATGCATAAGAAGGCTAGACAGCAAGAGAATATCTTAAACCTTCTAGAAGATGGAGAGAGGAAATGTACAGATCTGATAAAGGAGCAATTTGATCAAAGTCAATCTGATACCTAATTAACAGTGAGGGGAGCTATTAAACCCAGCTTAAGGAGAAAGAGAGACACCTGATAAAATCAGATAGACAGTGGCCTGGTAAAACTCAACCATGATAATCTCCTTGGAGTGTCAGAAACCTGAGTGGGTCAGTTAGGTAACAAAGATGTTCTCACTGTAGAGGTGTATCACAGCTACAAATACTTAATGTTCCTTTTATAATCTGCAAGATGATCAAGAGCTTCAAGTAAATCATTAACTATATAAAGTCAGTTTTATGGAGGTTTTTATGTGGAAACACATAAATAATGTAATTGAATGTAATAGACACATTATGATGTTGCAGTGTTGCATGTCTTGTAAGCTCTTGCAAACACGTTCAGAAATGTAAAAAAACAAAAAAACAAAAAACTGAAACAAAGCAAAACTTCTTTTGGGGCAAAAGTACTAAATCTGTGCCTTTCCCAAGGTTGTTTGAATATATATCCAGCAAGATATATATGGGGAAAAGTGCTTGTGCATGTGTATGTGTGTTTGTGTGTTTGTGTCTGGAGCACTGAAGCACAGTAAAAAAGCATTATATAAGAGCCAGTCCATTTACCATTTAGGAGTCTGCTCAATTCTTCATTCTGCAAATAGCTTCCACTGTAAAAAGTTCACAAGAAGGACAAGAAGGAATAAAGGGGCTTTTGAGCTTGACCTTTTGAACTATGACGCCATCTAATTAATTTCTCTCACTGGATGCACACAAAGAACATTGTGTTAGGATATTTATGATGACTGATAAACTGCGATAAATATTCTAGTAAGCATGTTTTATATTGGGTTATTTCATCAGCAGTACTCGTGAAAAGGCATTTTTAACCTAATCCTACTAACTGCATGTCTTTGGACAGCAGAAGGAAGCTGGAGTACCCATGCAAACATTGGAAGAACATGCAAACTTCACACAGAAAAGCTCCAGCCAGATTATGAATTTGAACCCTGGACCACTTTACCCTGAGGCACGCTACCCGCCTGGTTTTTGTTTTCAGCTAAACTGACAGAAATTTCTTTATCATCATCTTGTCCCCAACTGGTAACAGCAGATGCCACCCCTCCCTGAGCCTGGTTCTCCTGGAGGTTTCTTCCTGTTAAGACGGAGTTTTTCCTTTCCACTGTCACCAAACACTTGCTTATGGGCAGTGATCTGATTGTCGGGGTTTTCTCTGTATTATTGTAGCGTTTCTACCTTACAATATAAATCAGCTTGAGGCGACTATGCTATGATATTATGAGTGAATTGAATTGGTTTGTTTTCAGAATAAACAATGAAAACAATTTAAGTAGGAAACAATTCCAACATTGTGTCAAAAAGTCAATGATTTGCATGTCAAAAACCTGACTTGCAAGCTTAAATTGAATTCCATATCTGAAATCAGTGTAAAAAATAAGTCTAGTCTAGTCAGAGGATGCTTAAAATATGTTACATGACAAGAAAATCTTATGCTATTAACATCCATCCATTCGCGTCCGCTTATCCTGTTCAGGGTCGCGGGGGGCGCTGGAGCCTATCCCAGCTGTCATGGGGCGAGAGGCAGGGTACACCCTGGACAGGTCGCCAGTCTGTCGCAGGGCCAACACACAGAGACAGACAACCATTCGCACTCACATTCACTCGCACATTCACACCTATGGACAATTTGGATTAACCAATTAACCTATCCCCACAAGCTGCAAGTCTTTGGACGGTGGGAGGAAGCCGGAGTACCCGGAGAGAACCCACGCAAACACGGGGAGAACATGCAAACTCCACACAGAAAGACCCCGGCCTGATGGTGGAATTGAACTCAGGACCTTCTTGCTGTGCGGCAACAGTGTTAACCACTGTGCCACCGTGCTGCCCGTGCTATTAACATTATTAACAAAAAACACACAAAATAGTCCTGCAGAGTTGATTAACATCTTTCTGAGGGCCTCTGATCTGCTTTAAGAAAGCTCCTTTGACTCGCAGACCTGATTCTGGCCCCGGCTGTGCTCCCAGCCCCTGGGACTGGGATGGCACCCAGCACCTGTCTGCCCCCGAGCCACTGTTTGGCGTCATTCATGTAGAACATAACTGAGCTTTCACCCAGAACAATAACAGAGGGATTCCCCGGAGCGCTCCAGCTCAGTGCTGACAGAACTGGAGTCAAGGTTTGAGCAGCTGATACACTCCAACATATTGACTCAGATTTTTTATTTTAAAAGCAACATGTGAGGCTTCTCCATCTGCTCTGCAATCAGATGCTCTTACCTTTCTTTTTGAAGTATTCATCTTCATATCCATCGGATGAGTCTGTGTGGTAGTTCAGCAGTTCATTCTGGTAGATTTCAGAGTAGTCCACCTGTTTGCTTTTGGACTTTTTCCCCTTCTTCTTTTTATCTTCATCGCTGTCTGCTGGTCCCTTTTTTGCCTTCTTTTTCTTCTTTTTCTTTGTTTCCTCCTCCTCTTCCTGCTCCTCAATTAAAGGCTCCTCATCATCGTCATTGTGAGACTTTTTCTTTTTCTTGCCATCTTTGGACTTTTTATCTTTGGAACCCATCTCCACGTCCCCCTCCGGGTTCTCTGCAGAGGATTTCTTGTGCTTTTTCTTCTTTTCCTCCTTCACTCCCTCGGTCACTTCTTCTTTGAGTTTCTGTGATTTCTTCTTTTTGGTATTGGTTGAGGGATCATTGTTGTTCTGCTCACCCTCATCATCTTTGCCTTCAATCACAGCCTCAGCATCCTCGTCCTCATCTGCTTTCTTTTTCTTCTTTTTCTCTCGTCCCTTTCCCCCCTCTTTTTTAGCTTTCACGTTCTCTGAAAGCTCCTGATTCTCAGTGCTCTCGGAGCTCTTGTGTTTCTTCTGACTCTTCCCCCTTTTAGTGGTGTCCCCTCGGGTCAAACCGTTGCTCCTCTCCTTTGACTTTGGCTCAGTTTCCTCCACTTCGTCATCAACGTCTTCAGTTTCTCCTGAAGCTGTGGATTTTTTCTGTTTGGACGGCATCTTTTATTCATTCACTTCCCTGACCCTTAGTTTCGTAAGAGCTGCGTAGAGTTTCTAATGGTGTAAGACAATTCATTTGACCCTTGGCTGCAGAGATGCTCTGGGATCGTGGGGTCGGAGCAGCCACTGAGGACACACAGATGGAGGGATGACTGCCTGGACGTCTCCTACCTGGCCACACAGCCTGCAGACACACACACTCACACACACACAAACACACCATGCATACACACACATCACTCATGAAAAATTAGTGTCACTTCAGCACTCACATGACCCACAGGAGAAAGCCCTGTGAAAAAGGAGCCTTGCACAGACAACTTATCCTCTCTGCCACGGCACCCTGTATTATTCATGGTGTCAGGATCGCTTTACGGGCCGGGGGTGTCTCGCTTTTACCTGCAGTCACACTCATACAGACAGGACCACAGACACGCATGTACACATCCACACACACCCCTACACACACACACACACACACACACAACTTTACAATTACTTCTCTTTGTTTATTGTTGTATCAAGTGTGTCTAATTCACATTCACAGGGTAAAAGCAACTTCTAACTCTATGTAATACTCAGACAGCATTGATTTATTTTACTCAGTGCAACTTATAATGAACTCTAACAAAGGTAAGAGCAGCACGTTTTAGGAAATATGCTGCTTGTGAAAAGGCTATTGCTAGCCTGTCTCAGTCAGGAAAAAAAAGTACTGGCTCTGGCTGGTGTCTAGAAAAAATATATATATTTTTACAGTTTCTTCTTTATTTACAGACGAATCAAACACCATAAACAGCATATATAGTTATTTAAAAATAATCAAATCAGTTAAAAATTTAAAATCACTCTGATGTAATTTACAAATTGAAGTAAATGAGAACGTTTCTAGTTTTTGGACATTATTCATGATGCAAGTCAAAACCAAATAAATATATACATATATAATACCCCAAATAATACAGAAGAAATTTCCTCACATCATTTGCCCAGAAAAAAATACTATTTCTGTGGTGCTTTAATGATGGAGAACGGGAGGAACTATTGAATCTAAATTAAAAGTTAAATCATCTGCGGGTTAGCATCATTTTCCATATATCAGGGACTTATACAATAAATTATAAATAGAAATAAGAGAAATAAACTTAAGAAATAAATAATAATGACACCCTGTTTCATGAATAAGTTCCTTTGCATTGCTGTTGTATCTCTGCCTCACTGGCATACACATCTGTATTTGACAATGTGCCAAATCATCCCATTAGCCTTATTGCTGCCATCTGACACCTGATGATGCAGGCATCAAGGAGAAGGGCAGAGTTTGGTCATATTGGTCTTTCAACATCAGATTACCCAAAGATTGGTTGACAGCAAAGAGTCAAACCTCATTGGATTGCTTCACTGCACTTTTCCTCCCCAGGAGTTATTGTTTGTCTCTCGCCTGCCAAAATTTCAAACTTTTTTCTAATTCACATTCAGCTCAGCTGCCCTAAAATTTCAGTTTCACAGGTGTGTAATAATTTTTTTGAAAAATGCACCACTCAGCTACTTATACCTGTGAGTTGAGGACATGTATTTGTTTTAGCTAGCCTTTTTTCGCCTGTTCTTGAACAGAATCAACTTTTTAGGATAGCTGTGGAGTGCACATTGAGGCTGTGGTTTTACTAGTTTATTGTTTTACACTTTTTTTAATGCAGAGTTTTGATGCATGTTTTTATTCATGTGTGGTCACATTTTCACTTCACACAGCAGTGCATTCATTCACACTCTCATCCCAACACAAAATAATGAACATACAAGTGAAAATTCAGACAAGTTTATTTACAAGCACAGTAGCAGTATAAAGAATGATCCAGAGTCATTTAAGAAGCACTGTGTTATATATTACCTCCATTCTTTACACAGACCAGATCCCCTCTATTTCCACTCTTGCTCATTAACTGTGACTGTAGAGCAATTTAGCTCGAAACTTTTTGGTGCTCCATAAACACACAAAGAGTCTGTATAAAGACATGAAGGAAACAGCATTTTTTTTTAATCTTATTTGTAATGCATTTAAAGAAATAATGGACAAGTGCACAGCTGAGCATGAACAGAGGAGTGACTGAAAAGTAAAGTTACAGTCTCACAAGTGAAATAATTTGTTGCATACAACAAAACAAATAGAAAAACCTTTTATGACTTTCCAGTGTACCACAGTAGCATAATACATTTTTGGGGGTCATAAGTGAAAATGATACCACATCATCTCAGCCACTTTAACATATCCATCAATCTTTCTCCAAGCAAGAGTCTTGTGTACATCTCCAAAAGCACTGTGAGCTTCAGTTGAGGCTTAAGTGTAAACATAGGCTATATCAGTGATCGCTGAAGCAGGCACACACAAAGCCAAGTATAGAGTAAAGTCATGCAGAGCACTACGTGGTTATGAGTGGAGTTTACAGGGAGGGACTCCAGTAGAATACAAGCCATGAACTGCACATGAATTGCTTTACCTTAGTGTGCTAGGGTTGTGCTTGGATGAAAAGAGGCAAACTAAAAACGTTGTCTGCACATCATACAGAGGGATTCCATACCTCATAAGGCAATAAGGCTTAAGACATGAAAGACAGCGATAGGCTGGGTTGCTTTAAAAACTGGAAAGCCAAAAGTTCTGTGGAGTTGGTGTATTGCAAAATATTTTTCTAGCTTTCACCCTAATCTATGACACCCCACTCCTCCCCCAAAAAACGAAAAGAAAATCTTGCCTCTTTTCCACCAGAAATGATGAGAAATATTTGGAAATGGGAGAAAGAAGGCCGCGGAAAACAGGCCGTTTCAAGAGTGTTTTTAAAATATTCACCGAGGGAATATGGTGAATAGGAAATAGATTACAAAAGTAGACAACTGAATTTTACAGTTTGATTTTCTTTTCATATTTTTTAAAATATTAGCTGAATATTAAGGTTCAGACTTTGTTTTTTTGTTGTTTTTTTACACAAACATTAAAAGCTGCCACACCCACAGAGTGTCTGAGAAAAAGAGAGAAGAAGACGGGCTTAAATATCTGTGTGACCAAGTAGAAAAACAACACCTCTGTACAGCCGAGCCACTAGAAAACTCCACAGAAACAACATCACTATGAAGACCACTTTGTTCACATTAAAAACAAGCATCCAATGGTCTGACAGTCGGAGATAAGATGCTGGCAGAAGAGAAATCTTCAACATGTAGATGAGAGTGTCCCAAGGCCAACTCTGTTTGAACTGGGGTCAAAATAGTTGCCTGAACTGAGATTGCCGTGATGAAAACTGGCCTAAAGACAAATTAAAAGGTCAAATCTTGAGCAGTTGCATTAAAGCAAATTACTAATTAGAGTGAGGGATCATGCGCATGGCCCTGTGTGTACGTTGATGATCCCACGTGTATGCATGTGAATGAAGTTGAAAATTTCATGAGGCATTGCGTGAAAGCCCGGCCGTGGTTTGACGTTGTCATAGTAGTGGTGTGTGATGAAGATGCCAGAGGGGTTCATAGGAAACGCCCAGAAACCGTAGAGGTGGACCTCCTCGCACATCTCTAATGCGGCGGTGACTAGCATCAGGCCGCTGCTGAGCCGTTTGGCGCGGACGCCCTGCACCGCCCAGAAGCGCTGCACGTTAAGCAGATACTGCGGGTGGAAGAAGAACACACCTCTCTGGGAGTCAAAATCATCCAGCATATACTTAACTCTGAATGACACGTCGGTGTTGCGGGTGTTGTAGAACGCGGGTAGCACCACTGAGGAGTTTTCGTAATTCTGAAGGACGTCATAAAACGGCCTCCGCCATTTCTCCAGCTTCTGAAATCTGCAGAGAAAGTGATTCATGTGATAAAAGGAAAAGATCATTGGCAGAAGCTGAGCTAAAGAGGTGTTCTTTCTCAGACCCATATTTACAGTACCTCTCAGTTATAATGCTCGGGTTTATTGTCACCAGATCTGTTTTAGTCCCAACATCTGCTGAATATTTGTCATTAATGGGCGGTATGTTGCATCTGCAAAAAAAGGAAAATAACGTTTCACTAGAGTTTAATAATCATTTAGATTTGACTTGATATGTTTAAAAAGAGGCATGCTGAGGAGACAACCTGAAGAGCTGCACAAGTAATCATATAATAGTTTTAATAAGAAGTTGTTGGGGTATTTTTCTTTTTACAATAAATTACATAAATTGGTTAACCAACCAAAAATCCAGAAGAAAACACATTACACAAAAGGCATAAACTGATTTGCAGGTCATTAAGTGAAATCGGTATTGATCTCCTACCAGCCAGAATTGTGACTCCCACTATTCCTACTATCCTGATCTCAGTTTGTTATGTGCATAAAGCACACCTGTACACACAATCAGTTTCTATTATTCAAACCTGTCTGCCACCATGGGCAAGAACAACGACTCGTCAGAGGAGGTCAGAGACAAGATCGCACCATGTACAAGTCAGGAATGGGCTACGAGACCATCAGCAAGAAGCTTAGTGAGAAGGTGACAACTGCTGGTGCAATTATTAAGAAAAGAAAAAAATATAAAATCATAAAGTGATGAGAACCTACTTCCCTCAGTCAGAAGACTGAAAATGGGTCATGGGTCTTTCCGCGTGACAATGACCCAAAACAAACCACTAGGGAAAAGGAGTGGGGAAAGAAGAAGCACATTAAGGCCATGGAGTGGCCCAGCCAGTCTCCAGAACTCAGTCCTAGAAAATATATGGAGGGAGCTGAAGCTGCAAGTTGCCAAACAGCAGTCAAGAAATCTAAAGGATTTAGAGAGTTTCTATAAAGATGAAAACTGACCAGCTACAAGAAACGTATCGAGATACTTATCTCACTCAATGACGTGAAACTCAACTTATAACTTTTATGTAATGTTTTTTTTTCTTTATCTGTATCAAAATGAAACGACCATAAAAATTAGAAAGTGTTCATTTGTTTGTAAGTGAGCAAACTCATATATTCAGCAGGGGATCAATAATTATTTCCACCACTGTAACTGGAATAAACAGGAATTTTAACATTTGAATTTCTCTTGGTGAAGCGAGGTCTATGGGACTACACTGATCAGCAGCAACATTAAACCACTTCATATTCATTTTGCTAAAACAACTCTGATCCTTCAGGACATTAACAGTACCTCCAGGGATGTCCTTTGGTATCTGGATCTGCAACATTGGCAGCCTGTCATGCTGAATCCCCAGACACTCAATCAAATTGGGATTTAAGGTGTTTGAAGGCTCAATACCTTGGGCTTTTGGGAAGCCACTCTTCAACAATACTTGGTTGGAAGTTAAATGTCAAAGTTACAAAGTTCCATTTTTGTGAATGGTAGAACCAAGGATTTACTAGCAGAAACTTGGATTCTACAACGATCCAAGTAATACGCTTCAGTGGTTTTGATGTTGTGGCTGTTCAGTGTATAGATTTCAGAATTTAGTGCTAGTTTATTATTTGATGACTTCTTGTCATGTAATTTTTCCCAAGTTAAAGTTTTAATATTTAATATTCATTCATTATTATTTTTTATTATTCATTCTCAATTAACCACCAATTGTTCAATGACAATTTGTATGTATTCCTCGAAATTAATATAAAGATCAAGAATATTAAATCAGAACAGAATTCCAGGTAACACTGTACAACTCTCGCATATCAAATACTACAAGACTGCATCGTGAATACCTAAAAACAAAATCTGCTGAGTCAATTTCCTTTCCACATTTGCTGTTCTTGATGATACCACCATTTCCAATGACAGCACATTTCTTGAACTGCGACTTGGAATACGGCATATCCTGAAAGACATGAGGTGGTAATGTCAAATGAACACAACACAAGAACTTTTGAAATAAAACACATCAGATCAGCAGGTTTGGAAATGCCCACAGATACAGTAGAAAATAGCAAACACTCATAAAGAGGTGGTGAACTCACATCTGGTAACATCTTGAAGATCTCAGTAGTAATGGGAAGGATCCCACTGGTGTCCACCTCGTACCTCAGCTTGGTCCCTGCAGGAGTGTTCCTCTTGGTTGTGAACAGAAAGTTAGGAGCATTACAGCAGCGCGACAGAGACATCCTTCAGGACGACACCAAAGAAAAGTAAAACTTAGCTTTAGAAGATGCACGGTAAGATCAAAACCAAAATTATTTCAACCTTTACATCCTAATTGTTTTGGGTTGTTTATCAAAAGATGGTCATTACAAATTAACAATGTCTTTTTAAATAAAATGTTACTTCAGCTCTTGATATCTTCTTAAAACATACCTTTGATTAATGAGTTTGCACATTTTTTAAAGAGCCCAGAACCCAAAGATGATAGTTTTATAGATCACTGGTCACATTGTTAGATACACTTGCTTGTTAATGCAAATGTCATCCAGCAATTCAATGCTTTTTGGCATGTAGAGCTTGTCAAGACAACCTACTAGGTGGTGAATTACTTTGAATGGTTGTTGCCATACAGGCTGGTATTTTTGAGTATTTCAGGAGCTAAGGATTTCCCACACAACTATCTCAAGGATAAAATACCTAGTGAGTGGCAGTTCTCTGGGCAAAAATGTCTTGGTGTTGCCAGAGGTCAAAGAAAAATGACCAAGCTGTTTTGAGGTGACAGGAAGACATCAGAAATCCAAATAACCATTGATTGTATACAAAGTATACAGAAAAGCATCTCTGAATACACAACATATCAAAGCTTGAAGCAGATGGGCTACAGAAACTGATGCTAAAGTTCACATGGGCTCTCCAAGGACGTGATGGAGATTGAGATCATGGATGTGCAGCTAAAAAATCTCTAGCAACTGTGTGATGCTATCATGTCAATTGGGACGAACATTTCTGAATGTTTCCAGCACCTTGTTGAAGCTGTGACAGCAAGAGTTAAATTATTTCTGAAGACAAAAAGTAGTCCAGCCCAGTATTAGCAGGGTGTAACCAAAAACGCTCCCATTGAGTGTATATAGTAAGACCCTGAACATGTTTGCTTTTTTCTTTTCTATGTAAGAATATACAGTATTTTATCCAGGATACTAATCCTTCATCTTATTCTACTTGGTTATTTATGATTCCCCAACAGTCAGTTCATCAAAATATTGTTCTATAAAATTTGGGGTTGGTATTCTCCATATTCTGTACTATTTGTACATATTTGGCTTGTAAAGTTTACTCTATTTTAACTACATTTTATCAGCAGAAGTAATCATTAATTTTCTGTAGAGGACTTCCAAACCAATAAATGTCAAGGTGATAATAGATAATAATGTTAAGTATGTTTCTTTTAAACTATTCAAAAGGTAACCAGTGCACTTCACAAAAAACACAGTCTTTAGAAAAAAGACCTTTTCGATAAATGCAGACATTTACATACATAATTCTTCTGCTCAGAATGAGTAACACTTACTTAAAGTTGCTGGCCTCCTCCTTGTTCTGCTCCCACCTACACACCTGCAGGTTTCGCCATCTTTCAAAGAGATCTGACGTTTTCACCCTGGTAGAGAGACGGACAGGATTGAGAGACTTGTGGGATGAGGAAAGACGACTTTATTCCGACTGACATGGTTTTTCCAATTAACCATTATTTCTGCAGAGGCAACAAATTGAAGAAACACCTTAAATGTTTCAAAAAGATAAACCAGAGGCCAAAAAAATTACTGCAACTTTACTGATCACCCTGGATCTCGACTCATTAACAGAAAGCACATCTGTAAATAGATGTCCTTGAACTGACATGCCCTTGGAGATGATTGGGGCGGCGTGATTTGCTCTGGGAGTCAGGCTTGTGCGTTCATTTTGCTGCCTGCCAGAGTGACAACAGCTGTTCCCTGCCGCAGCCAGAGTCGTTCTAGGGCTTTCATTGAGCACTCAGTATGATTTTGATAATTAAGCTGCCAGCCTGAGGGCCACATGCAAAAGGTCACTGGACATTGTTCATATTCACACAAGAGGAAAGATGCTGCTCAGATTGCCTTTGGAGCAAGTGGCTCATTGAATGAATCTGGCCAGTGATCTACTGTATGTTGTAAGCATGTTATTTATAGTGTCCTGTAGTTATAAGAAAATAAGGAGAGCAACAACTTGGCTCAATAGTGTTGGCAACAAAATGAATGTTATTGAGTAATGAAACTGCTCAAATGGTCAAGAAGTGCCTGAAGTAACAACATAAAATAATCTGCGCTAGCAAATGTGTCAACTGTATTGACACTGTGTGTACTTACTGAAACATGTACTTATTTTTGTTTGTCTTTTTGGTCACACTATGGCATGACTCCAGACCTGAAAGTGTTGTTTACTTAGCTGGTTGACCTTTAATAACTCAATAACTATTACTGTGAACTTTTATGATACTGGATGATTGACAAAATTCATTGGGTTGCCTTGAAATCTTTCATCACGCCAAAAATTTTGGCACACAGTGTCAAAAACTGCTGCCCAACAGCAAGAAAACAAATAATATTGGTCTTCTATTGGTGGGCCTCTTCACCATGTTTCACGGTGCTAGTGCTAGTTTAGCCAAAATAAGCAAGTATTGCTTTTTACACTACGCACTAAAACACCCTGTATATAGGGAGACTTTGCAAATTAAGCCTCCTAATGTTAGCTGATAACACACCACCTTCTCATCTTAAAATAGCCACTTCTAGTGTTAAAAAACCAACGCGTCAGAAGTCAAAATGCTAACACAAGGGCTTCCAAAACAGAGCTTCAAAGACAGCTAGTTAACGTAACAGAGCTCTCATCCATCTTTAATGGAATCATGTTCAAGTATCTTCAAATACTATCCTTTTCAGATTTATTTTGTGCCTTGTGCAGTATTAAGTTGTAGCATTGAGAATGTTAGCATGCTTGAATAGATTTAGCCCATTTTTGCTAACAAAGCCTCGCCTTACAAAGAAATAATCAGAATGTTGTTGACACATTTGGCTTGCATTCATCACACTTCACATGATATTGTAATGTGTGACATACAGATGAAAGGTTCTGCAGTCATTAGTTGGCTATAATGATTGTAAACTAATGAGAATTAAAATCTGCTGAGATGTGTCAAGGTTGTCAAGGAGGACAACTTCACTAAAACCTGACCAATACTTTAGAAGGACGAGCAATTCTTGAAAATGCCTGTAAAACTACCAATACTACCTTCACCATGAGCACAATTTGGGAGCCACAAGATGACCCTTTGTTAAAATATCATCAACATCTTGCCAATACTCTTAGTGGAGCAGTCAGGGATGATAGACATCTCATCATCAAGTTTGAAAAATATTTACACCTAAAATGCTGACTTTAAGTAATCTGATTACCTGTAAATTTTACATGTGATTTGGCTAAACTGGTACAGTGTAATTTAATTATTAATTACTTGAATAAATAAACTTTTCATTTTATGTATTTATGTTGCATTTAGTTAAAATTATTGCTTCTTTTAGTTCAGTTAAGCTACAAAAGAGTTTAGAACTCCTGCTTTGACTTGGATTCATAGTTGTCATCCAGAACCAGACATTGTTTTGAAAATGCTAGTTACTCTTACGCTGGTGGTGATGCTTAATTTTTAACTTCTTCATGCGTTTTTTTTCTTCTGCTACTCAATTTACAGTATCTTCACTGACACTGTACCAGTAAACCCTACACCTGACACATGAATACTTTCATACATGATAAACACGCAGGATTACCTTGGAGATTTTTTTACCTTGTTAGATGAAACATAATCGGACACTCACATTGTCAGCACTTTGACGTCTATAATCTCCTGTCTGAGCTCCCTGCATGCAGTAGAGTTGTAGTCAAAGGAGCCATCATAGTTTTCCAGATACCTGGAGGGATAAAAAGCGTCATCCTCTGCTTACATCTATTCAACATAAAAGAATTTAACAATAAACAGAAGAGATAAAATACACTATGCTTAAATAATATATATATGTGTAAAACAGTATGTTTAAAGGTCACAATAAGAAAAAATATTTCATTTTTAATATAAAATGTCTATGGTTTGACTTTATGAAATACTAGAATATCAGTAGAGCATTGTGGAATGACAAATGACAGAAATGATGTCACTGATTTTAGGCGTCACAAACAAGATAGTAACATGTCTACTGGACACTTGCACCAGATTCTGTTACATCTTAGTCTAAACCAATGTCATACACTAAGTGAAGAAACGTAGCACCTCTCATATTTTTATATAGTTCACTGGCTATGATGAGAACTTGCATGGTGTAACATTGGTACTCTGGGGCTAAAATGTGTGCATACACTGTATGTTCACATGTTGAATTAGGAGAGAAACAGACAAGGAAATAGGGCTGATTCCAGTGCTTGTCTTGCTAAAGTGGTGGATTAGACGGTTTAGCGGTGTAGCATCTGGTGGTTATGAGCGTGGCCGGGTCGGTGCTTTTGTGTGAGGAGTAAGTAAGTATATCAGCTGTGCTGGCTGGAGTAACGTGACAGTTTGACTGATTTATTACAATTTTGTCACACTGTAAACATGAACACATACAACAGTAGTCATGCAAACAAGTAACCATAACAAAGAGGTAATAACAAACAAAGAGTTTGGGAGGAATTTTATCTTTTTTAATAAGGACTAAAGAATTGGAAGAGCTTCTTTTAGACACATGTGAAACAATCGTTACACTGGAATGGCAACATTAACCAAAAAGTATACAAAAATAATGTCTTTAATGTGTGGTGTGCTTTTGGTTGATTTCACAAAATGGTAAAATGTGAAGAGCGCTGGAAAAAGAGCCATGCTGGCTGGGAAATTTAAAGTCGGCTGTCGTATTTCTGTGTACTGATGCCTCATTTCTTCCAGCCTTTTGTTTAAACGTGATCAGAAAGCGGTCAGGATAAAATGTGTGTGTGGCGGGGGGCGTGGTTAGTATGGAGGAATAGGAGCCTGCTAGTATTATGTTTTGTTGGGTAGTCGATTTTTAAATATCACTAATTACTATAATGCTTTGTTGAAATAGCTTGGATGTACATCTGTGAAGCAAAGAGACTCCGTTATGGAGATGTTTGGTTTCATCCTAGGGTTAGAAGCACAGACAGTATCAAAGATGCACGTAGCCACCATCACAGAAGTTATTAAGTTGAACGTTTTCATGTGGTCACCCTGGTGCTTTAAAAACCAGGTGTGGTGAGCAGGCTCTGACTGTTCAAAGAGTAAGGGACTTCACCCCCTGCTGACCATTCAAAAGAATGCAAGCCATGGTGGCTTCACCTTCAGACCCAGAAGCTACATCCATCTTTCACACTGCACATGTTTAGAAGTCAGGGATGTAAATTGAACTGAACATGTTACATGATTTAGGTTCTGAGGGGAAAAAAATAAGGAAACACATGTATTTTCATGCTTATCCTATTACCACAGCACCATTTGCTATATTTCTGCTGCGATGCCTGCTAACATTAACCCTAGCTAACTGTAAATAAATCTGTCATGGGTTTTCCACGTGCGCTTCTTTGACACTACATGTAACATGCATGGACTCAATAAAAATTCAGCATTATATAAAGTTATTCTGCCATTAGCACTGTAGGCCACAGTCTTGCTTTAGTGGTTATTTAGATGGGTTTTTTTCACATTTGCGGGGTTTTTTTGTTCTTACACCATCAATATGATGCATTTGTAAACTGTCTTACCCTCATGAGATTGCTATCTTTATCCTGATCCAAAATCTTCCTGTTAAGGTTCGGCAGTCTATTTTTATTTTTATTTTTATTCCTATTTATTCTATTTATCCCCTTCGTATATTTTATTTATAT